>NW_027325965.1:1483237-1687145 GCF_048594095.1 Paramormyrops kingsleyae | reverse complement strand
ATATATCCACTCTGTACATATATTTATATATCCACTCTGTACATAATATACATACACTCTATTTATACATACATATATTTATCTGTTTACATATACACACATATATATATAAATATTTTTCAATATACTCATCCAAATTTATGTTTCCAGATTGTTTGTATAGTGCACTTTTTATACTGTACTGTTGGTACAGTTTTTATTCTATTATTTTTAATTTTGCTACTCTTGTCTTGCACTGTCCACTTTTCTGCCGTGACGATGCAATTTTCCACTTGTGGGACTAATAAAGACAAATTTGCTGCGATCTCTGACATTTGGACATGCTTCACTAAGAACTGTGCTGAGAGTTTCACTCCAGGAGAACACATGACCATAGATGAACGGCTGTTCCCTACCAAGGTTCCTTGTCCATTCAAGCAGTATATCGTATCCAAGCCGGACAAATTTGGGATCAAGTTCTGGATGGCCGCAGATTTGGAGACCGAATATGTCTGCAATGCATCCCCTTACTTCGGAAAGGACCCCAGTCGTCAGAAGTGGGAGAGGCTGGCAGAGAACGTGGTCATGAATCTGATGGAGCCATTTTTGGATGATGAGAGAAATGTCACAACGGACAATTTCTTCACCTCACTGGCACTGTCACACAGACTGCTTCAGCGCAAAACAACGCTACTGGGCACGGTGAATAAAGTTCGGCATGAACTTCCTCCACTTGCAAAGGACACTGCACAGCGGGAGGAATTCTCCACGTCAGTGCTTTGCAAAGCCTAGCTAAGCTCAAAATAAATAAATCACAGGGCCCTGATGGCATCTTACCTATAGTAAGATACCCAGAACCAGAGCTACTGGCACAAAGAAGGATTGCTGGGATTGCTGCGAGGATTGCTGGGATTGCTGCGAGAGAGTGGTGTTGAGCTGCAGCGATTGTTTGGGATTGTTTGGGATTGTTTTTTGGAGTGTTTTGAGTGTTTGTGTGCTTTACCTGTTTACGTGGGTGGCTGTTTATTTCTATTTATTGTTCTTATTTCGGTCGGCGTGAGTGCTTGTCTGTCCTGTCTGTTAATTAACAGCGCGATTATTACCGACAGAGAGCTGCGGGTGTCGCGTGAGCGGCGTTTTTCTGTCCGCGTTTAAACTCCGTAACAAACACCCGCAGGGCGATTATAACTAATAGTATCTAACGTCGGTATCACTACCCGGCGCCGGAAAAGGACAGTTGCTCCTGAGCTTTGCTCGGTCGCCAGTCGGGGCCGGGGAGGACATTTTCCACTTTTTTCCCGCTCCGGCAGTAGCCTGCTGTGAGGGGGTTTTTGTGGTTTTTCGACCTCCCAAGAGCAACTTCGATTTCGCCTTGTTTTTAGTTCATACTTGGTTCAGGCAGAGGTTCTTCTGGTAAGTAGTAGTAAATTTATCAGGTTTAAAATTTTAAATAAAATAATAATTAAGTTCCATTTTAACACAAGTAATAACTTATTTTAGTGTACTCCGCACGTTACTGCATTTATTGTTACGCAAATTAATCTTTATAGTTAAATACACTATATAAATTTACTGGGCTGGGAGTACGGGGCCATAGTGAGTTAGTTAATTATGGGGCCGGCTCAGTGTTGCGTTTGCAAGATGTTTGCCCTTCTGGACGTTAGTGTCCAGTCGGACTTCATCTGCGAGCGATGTAAGCTAGTGGACTCACTCATGGTCAAGGTTTGCGACCAGCTGGGGTGGATCCAGTTGTCGTGGTGCATGTTGGCACCAACGACATAGGCAAGGGTAGAAGGGCTGTTCTGCAGGATAAATTTATAGAAGTCGCCAATAAGCTTAGAAGCAGAACGTCCATGGTGGTATTTTCTGAAATACTCCCCGTGCCACGCGCAAGTCAGGCTAAGTTAGCTGAGATAAGGAGATTAAATGCGTGGCTAAAAGGATGGTGTAGGAAAGAGGGGTTTAGGTTTATGGGGCACTGGAGGACCTTCTGGAACAGGTGGGACCTGTTCAAGCCGGATGGGTTGCATCTGAACCGGAGGGGAACCAGTGTACTGGGAAGGCGTATTTGTAGAGTAGTTGAGGAATGTTTAAACTAGGGACTGGGGGGGCAGGGAGGTTAGTTAAGTATGTAACTGGGGGGAAATGGAAAGCCCCAAAAAATTATATTATAAGTAGGCACTGTAATAGTCCTACCCTTTGTTCTTCTGAAAATGAACTTGAGATGGTGGAATTAGTACAGGATTGTTTTTTTACTCAGTTTGTTAACACCCCTACCAGGGGAGATGCCATTCTTGATCTTGTTTTGTCTAATAACCAGGACAGGATTGGTAAATTAGACGTTTTAGAACCACTTGACAGTAGCGATCATAACATGGTTAAATTTGAGGTTAAGTTTAGTGCCCGAAGAGCAAAGTCCAAATCAAAAATATATAATGTTAGGAAGGCTAACTTCAATTGTATGAGATTAAAACTAGAAACTGTGAACTGGATGGAGTTAAATAACAAAACTGTTGAAGAGGCATGGGAATTTTTTAAAAGCACATTATTGCAAGTGCAAGAGGACTTCATACCTGTTTCCAGCAAGAATAAATCTAGGAAATTGAAACCTAGGTGGTTTAATAGGGAAATAAAGTATAAAGTAAGGAGGAAAAGGGCTTTGTTCCAGAGATGGAAAATAACTGATGATGACATAATAAAGCAAGAGTATCTAAATCTACAGGCTGAATTAAAAAATGACATTAGACGAGCTAAAAGGAATGTCGAAAGGAAGATCGCATTGGAGGCTAAGGATGACGTTAAAAGTTTCTTCCAGTATTTTAATTCTAAAAGAGCTCTAAAAGCTGGAATTACTAATCTGCAGGATAGTAAGGGTCTTATAATTGAAAACGACATTGACATAGTAAATGAGTTCAATGATAGTTTTGCACGGGTATTCACTGTTGAGGACACTAGTAACTTACCAGTTCTTATTACTAATCCAACATCGTCTATAACTAATATATATATAATTGAAGCTGATGTTTTGCAAAGCCTAGCTAAGCTCAAAATAAATAAATCACAGGGCCCTGATGGCATCTTACCTATAGTGTTAAAAGAGATGAGGGATATTATTTGCCGACCCTTACCTTCTGATTGGAAGCATGCCAACATAACGCCCATTTTCAAAAAAGGGGATAGAAGTAATTTGTCAAACTATAGGCCAATCAGTCTAACTTGTATAACTGGTAAAGTTATGGAGGCTATAATCAAAGAGAAAATGGTAGATTACCTGGACTCAAATAACATTTTGAGGGATAGCCAGCATGGATTTAGGAGAGGTAGATCCTGTTTAACAAATCTGTTGGAGTTTTTTGAGGAAGCTACTCAGGAAGTTGATGATAAGAAGGCCTATGATGTCATCTACTTAGATTTCCAAAAGGCTTTTGATGTTGTCCCCCACAAGAGGCTCTTATTTAAACTCAAAGCAACAGGTATTTTAGGAACTGTAGCGACCTGGATTGATAACTGGTTAACGGATAAGAACATAAGAACATAAGAAATTTACAAACGAGAGGAGGCCATTCGGCCCATCAAGCTCGTTTGGGGAGAACTTAACTAATAACTCAGAGTTGTTAAAATCTTATCTAGCTCTGATTTAAAGGAACCCAGGGTTTTAGCTTCCACTACACTAGCAGGAAGACTATTCCATACTCTAACTACACGCTGTGTAAAGAAGTGCTTCCTCAAATTTGTTTTAAAATGTTCTCCCGCTAATTTCCACTTATGGCCACGAGTTCTAGTATTTAGACTAATATTGAAATAGTCATTTGGCTGAACAGCATCCAGACCCGTTAGAATCTATAGAAGTATAGAAGTAATCCAGCAAACTATAGGCCAATCAGTTTAACTAGCATTACTGGAAAAATAATGGAAGCTATAATTCAAGTGAAAATGGTAGATTACCTAGATGCAAATAACATTCTAAAGGATAGCCAACATGGATTTAGGAGAGGTAGATCCTGCTTAACGAATCTACTTGAGTTCTTTGAGGAAGCTACAAGTGAAATTGATCACAAAAAGGCCTATGATGTGATTTACTTAGATTTCCAGAAGGCCTTTGATGTTGTCCCCCACAAACGGCTCTTGCTAAAGCTTAAAGCTGCAGGGATTTTAGGAACTGTGGCAGTTTGGATCAAAAACTGGCTAACTGACAGGAAGCAGCGAGTAGTTATTAGAGGCACAATGTCACAGTGGGCCTCCGTTCATAGTGGGGTACCGCAGGGTTCAATTTTAGGACCACTATTGTTCCTAATTTACATTAATGATATTGACACAAATACATACAGTAAATTGGTTAAATTTGCAGACGACACCAAGGTGGGCGGTGTAGCAGATACTGATCTAGCAGCAGAGAGGCTTCAAAGGGATCTGGATTTAATTAGCGAATGGGCTGATACTTGGCAGATGAAATTTAACACAGATAAATGTAAGGTAATCCATGCAGGGAGCAGAAATATAAAGTACAGATATTTTATGGGTTCCACTGAAATAAAGGTAGCTGATTACGAGAAAGATCTAGGTATGTATGTTGATGCTTCCATGTCCCTCTCTCGCCAGTGTGGGGAAGCAATAAAAAAGGCCAATAGAATGTTGGGTTATATCTCTAGGTGTGTGGAGTTTAAGTCAAGGGAGGTGATGTTACACTTATATAATTCCTTGGTAAGACCCCACCTAGAATACTGTGTGCAGGTTTGGTCACCATACCTCAAGAAGGACATTGCTGCTTTAGAAAAGGTGCAACGAAGAGCTACGAGAATGATTCCTGGTCTTAGAGGAATGTCTTATGAGGAGTGGTTAGCGGAACTGAATCTGTTTAGCCTTGAGCAAAGGAGACTAAGGGGGGATATGATTCAGGTCTATAAGATTCTAACGGGTCTGGATGCTGTTCAGCCAAATGACTATTTCAATATTAGTCTAAATACTAGAACTCGTGGCCATAAGTGGAAATTAGCGGGAGAACATTTTAAAACAAATTTGAGGAAGCACTTCTTTACACAGCGTGTAGTTAGAGTATGGAATAGTCTTCCTGCTAGTGTAGTGGAAGCTAAAACCATGGGTTCCTTTAAATCAGAGCTAGATAAGATTTTAACAACTCTGAGCTATTAGTTAAGTTCTCCCCAAATGAGCTTGATGGGCCGAATGGCCTCCTCTCGTTTGTAAATTTCTTATGTTCTTATGTTCATATGTGGGCAGTGTGGTGGCACAGCGGTTTCTGCTGCCGCCTCACAGTGAGAAGGTCCTGGGTTTGATGCCCGTTGAGGCTTTCTTTGTGGATCTTGCATGCTCTCCCCGTGTTCGGGTGGGTTAGGGCTAGTTAAGTCTTTGTTCCAAAAGGTCCAGTTGAATTCTGAGGTCCATAGAGCCAGGCAGGAATGGGAGGATCATCCACGTATGGAAAAGAGGGAGCCCGCAGGAACATAAGAGATTTTGCCTGGGAAGACAGAACTAGCAATATGATTAGTAGCAACACTACAAGCAAAAGCAATATACTAAAAACTAATGGTTTAATCACCCCGGATAAACCAGTGAGAACCAATTGTCCCAGCTGTACTCAAACAGGCCATGCTCTTCATGTAGCTCAGACAGCTGTTTGTGCACTGCGTCCTCTAGATCCTGCACAGCCTGAGAGGAATCAGGGATGTACGTGCAACATTCTTTCCCCACTATAGCACAAACACCACCTTTCTCAGCTAATAGGAGATCCAATGCCTCACGGTTTTGCAGAGCTACCTGCTTCACTGTGGATAATTCACCTTTAACGGCCTTCACAGTGTCAAGTGTCTGACTGGTCACTTTTTCAACTGCAGTCTGCAGGGCAGCCACCTCTGTCTGAAGGTCTGCTACACCAAGGGATGGAATAAACCCCAAACCATTGCTCAGTTCGACTAAGAGACCGTCTGCTCCGTGAATAGGCACGCAGTCAGCAGAGCAGCCATGACGGACAAAGAGCCGGAGCATGTTTGATTTAGGACTGCCATATCATGATTGGTGTACGGAATCCCGTAGATTCCACACAATTGTGACCCTCTCGGGGGCCAGTCTTGAAGGAACCACCAGGGTCGGACACGCGTCTGCAGTGGACCCGATGGACCCAGGCGTCGATTCCCTCCACTTTCACTGCGTGAGGGGTAACCATCAGGACCTGGTGTGGTCCCCTCCATCTCGGCGTGGTCCATCTCTTCCCTCTCAAGTCACGAACTAACACCCAGTTCCCTGGTTCGAGCGGTGTCACAGCTTGTAACGGCTTACCGTCCGCATTCCTCCAATTGGCACGAACCTGGTCCCAGGCTGCACCTATCGCTCACCGCAGACCTGTGAGATAAGTCAGAAAATCCCCATCCACGGTCTCCAGTGTAACATATCGTGAGGGAGACAAAACACGCATCGGCCTTCCTGCATCGACCCAGGGCAGGCCTGTCGTCTCTGAAATTTTGGCCAATTTCCGTTTCAGCGTTTGATTTGCCCTCTCCACCATCCCTCTAACCTGAGTTCGCCACAGCATGTTTTGGGACTGTGGGGGGAAACCCCATGATGACACGGGGAGAATATGCAAACTGCACACATGGAACCCTGGCAGAAACTCAAACCCAGGTCCCAGAGATGTGAGGCGACAGTGCTAAGCACTGCAGCACCGTGCTACCCGCCTCTGGGAACATACTGAGGTTAATTGGAGTTACCAAGTTGACCATAGGTGTGAATGGTGCACACAGGTACGCACGTACACAGGCAGGCACTCATGCACACAGGCACGCACGTACGCAGGCATACAGGCATGCATGCACACAGAGACACACAGGCATCATCGGCGATCACTCGCAATCAAGTATGATGGTCCACCTGGAGGGTCCTTATTGTGGATCTTCAGATGGCTGAAGAGGCCAATTCTCGAACCACAAACCTTATCCCAACAGGTGGACGCCTGTGCGTGGCTTCTTTTAATGTGGGGAGACTGGGGCATAAACAGCCACCACACGGTCCTTGACAGAGACAAACCTATTATCAACGGCATGGACTCCAAGACAGCTGAAGGTCCATCTCTGCTGCAGCCTTCTTCCACCTTCACAGCCGTTGTTGTGATCCACCTGCATGCCTGGACACAATCCTCCGCCTGCTCCGCTGTTGAGGTCTTTCTTGAGTCGCGCTTTGTCTGGCACCTCCCCCTCAACCTTACCGCCAAGGGTGACCCTACCAGGAGCGTGGCTCCAGACGGTATCGCTCTCGGGATCTTTGGCACACGCAAGCCTCCCCACCACGACAAGGTGGCGACTCTCTGGAGAACACACACACAGACACACACAGGCACGCACGCAGACACATACTGGCACGCACAATTGCACACAGGCAGGCACGCACACACACAGGTACGGACACACGCATGTACACAGGCACGCACACACAGGCCCACACACACGCACAGGCACACATGCACGCAGACAGGGACGCACGCAAGCACACAGGCATGCACAGTTACAGTTGCAACCACACACACACACAGGCATACATACAGGCACTTACAGACGCACACACAGGCACGCATGCAGACACATACTTACACGCATGCAGACACATACAGGCAGGCACGCACGCACAATTGCACGCAGGCAGGCACGCACACACACACAGGCCCACGCACGCTCACAGGCACGCACACATGCACACAGGCATGCACAGTTACACTTGCACACACACACACAGGCACGCATGCCCACAGGTACGCATACAGGCAGGCACGCACGCAGACAGGGATGCACGCACGCAAGCACACAGACATGCACAGTTACACTTGCACACACACACACACACACAGGCATGCATACAGGCACACACACACATGCACGAAGGCATGGACGCACACACAGGCACGCACGCAGACACACACAGGTACGGACACATGCATGTACACAGGCATGCACAGAAGAACACAGGCATGCGCACACACAGAGGCCCACACACACGCACTGGCACGCACGCCCATAGGTACGCATACATACAGGCACACACACACAGGCACGCACGCACACACACACAGGCACACACGCAGACACACACAGGCACGCACGCACGCACAATTGCACGCAGGCAGGCACGCACACACACAGGCACACAGACAGGTATAGACACACGCATGTACATAGGCATGCACAAGAACACAGGCAAGCGCACACACACAGGCCCACACACACTCACCCAACAATAGATATGACAAGCTTCAGTGAAGGTTCCCATGTCACACACACAGGTTCAGGCTGCCTTGAATTTCAGCTAGCAGTCTGAGTACACAAATGCAAATGTGCCAGGGTTCACAGGTAATTGCTGTGTTTGCACAACAAAAGCAGGAGGACAATGGGGCTGAAGGCCTGCACAGGCTTAGGAGGAGCTGTAGGGAGTTCTAGGGAATTTACGGAAATCTGCGCAGGATAGTAGTTCTAGTGCAGGGATTCATAACCCCGGTTGTAAAAGGAGCAAAAATGTGAGCTGCAGCACTTCCCTTCTAATGGTGATGATCCACTTCTCTGTGCCTTCAAACTGGCTCATTTCCACCCCTTGATGGCCATATATTTGACAAGAATTATACATTAATACTTTACAACACTATAGAGAATTAAACTGTGCCTTACTGGCTCTTAAGCTCAGAATCTCTCGATTCACCTTTGGGAACAGACTGGGTCATGTGATTTGACATCTGTCACACACTGGATAACCTGTTACAGTTTTCTTCTACATATCCCATACATGGGGATGGCACAGTGGTGCAGTGGTTAGCCTCTGGGACCATCCATCCATCCATACATCCATTTTCTGAATCCGCTTCTCCTGTTCAGGGCTGCAGGGGCTCCGGAGCAGGACACAAAGCAGGAAACAACCCTGGATGGGGCGCCAACCCATCACAGAGCACACTCACCATTCACTCACACCTACAGGCAATTTGGTAACTTGAGATAGCCTCAGCATGTTTTTGGACTAGGGGGAGAAACCCCACGATGACACGGCGAGAACATGCAAACTGCACACATGGAACCCTGGCAGAAACTCAAACCCAGATCCCAGAGGTGTGAGGTGACAGTGCCAACCACCATCACCGTGCCACCCACCCCTGGGAACAAACTGAGGTTAACTGGAATTACCAAGTTGACCATAGGTGTGAATGGTGCACAAAGGCAGGCAGGCAGGCAAACAGACAGGCACACACACAGGCACGTGCGAACACAGGCAAGCACACAGGCAGGCACACACACAGGCAGGTATGCAGAGACAAAGGCACGAACGCACGCAGACATGCACACAGGCACGCACGAACATAGGCAGGCACACACACAGGCAGGTACGCTGAGACAAAGGCACAGACACATGCAAACACGTACACAGGCATGAATGCGCGCAGGCAGGCAGAAATGCATGCACGCACACATTAACGCACACAGACATGGACGGACACAGGCAAGCAAGCACACAGGGACGCACGCACGCACGCACACTGGCATGCATGCACACAGGCATGGAAGCACAGAGGCACACACACGTGCACGCAAGCACACGTGCACGCAAGCACACGTGCACGCAAGCACACGTGCACGCAAGCACACGTGCACGCACACGTGCAGATAAGCAGGCACGAACGCACACACGTACTCAGGCACGCACACAGGCAAGCACGCGCCACGCACGTAGCCACGCAAGCACACAGGTACGCAAGCACACAGGCAGGCACGCATGCCAGCACACAGGCACAGAGACACGCACACACATAAGCACACAGGCAGGCAGGCACGCAGGCAGTCACACACACACAGGCACGCACACGTGAAGGCACATACACAGGCACGAAAGCACTCAAGCACAAAGGCACACACGCATGCAGGCATGCACACTGGCATGAATTCACACAGGCACGCACAGACACGAATGCACACAAGCACGCACACATACAGGGACGCCCACACATACACGTGAAACCACAAACGCGCACACACAGGCAGTTATGCACATAGGCATGCAAGCACACAGACACGCGCACACACAGGCACGCACACACGCATGCAAGCACACAGGCACAGAGACACGCACACACACAAGCACGAAGGCAGGCACACAGGCAAGCACGAACAAAGGCACACATGCACAAAGGCACACACGCTTGCACGTAGGCACGAACACACAGGCACGCATGCAGGCAGTCACGCACACACACATGCAGGCACGCATGCACGTACACAGGCATGCATGCGTGCACACAAGCTCACAGGCAGGAATGCACACAGGCACGCACGCACATTGGCACATACACAGGCACGCACGCACATTGGCACATACACAGGCACGCATGCAGGCACACACACAGGCATGCACGCAGGCTCACAGGCATGCACATAGGGACACATGCATGTAAACACACAGGCACGCACGCAGGCTCATACACAGGCACAAAGGCACTCAAGCACAAAGGCACGCAGACACACAGGCACGCACGCACACAGGTAGGCACTTACACAGGCATACACGCATGCACACATGCTGGCAGGCAGGCATGCACACAGGTACGCACGCATGCAAGCACGCCACAGGCACGCAAGCTCAGAGGCAGGTATGCACACAGGCACGCATGCACAGACACGCACTCACGCATGAAGGCAAGCACACAGGCACGTACAATAGCATGTGCACAGGCACGCACGCCCACAGAGCCACACACACACAGGCACGAATGCACTCAAGCACAAAGGCATTCACACAGGCATGCATGCACACAGAAAGGCGCTTACACACAGGCACACACGCACGCACACAGGCAGGCATGCACACATGTGCGCACAGCGACACCCAAGCACAAAGGCATGCATGCATGCACACAGACATGCTTCAAGCAGACAGGCAAGCACACAGGCATTTACAGGCACACACGGGTATGAATGCACACAATAACGCATGCAGGCACACACACGGGCACGAACGTACACATGCACTCAGGCACGTACACACGCAAGCAGGCACACAGGCAGGCACACAAGCGACACAGGCGCGAACGCAGGCACACACGCAGACAGCCAGGTATGCACGCACACAGGCAGGCATGCAGGTACGGCCACAGGCACTCACACAGGCACACACACAGGCATGAACGCATGCACGCACTGAGGCACACACACACACACACACACACAGGCACGCACGCACACAAAAACTCTACAAAAACTCTGGTTCTAAGCTAGGTGTCCTTAACCCAGGACTTCCAAACATAAGCAAAACAGAGTTACATTATTATTATTATTATTATTCATTATTATTAGCATTAATAAGATTCCCCTTACATTGCTAATAGGAAAGACATAAATGGATGTAGGGAAGAAACATGTTTACAATTTAAAGTGTTTTAGAGATGTTGTAAGTATGTATGTGAAGGGTACAATGGGGCTAATCCCACAATGATTTAAAACAATTTGACAAATTCAAATAAGAGGCTGAGAAGGATGTTCAGCTTCAGCAATCGGCTCTCGTGGGGTCTAATTTTGCCATTTTTTGCCTTTCTTCTGTTTCCCATGCGTTGTCTGCAGGGGCACCTTCACCACATTGCCATTTGATGTGGACACCTTCACACTGCCTGCTTCGAGATCATTTATGTTGAGGTGTTCCACTAATAATTTGTCCACTTTAGTTTCAGCAATGTCCCAATTAACAGCATTCAGCTGGAATTCACTGTCTACAACTTCTATCTCCAAATCCATCATTTCCAATTCAAATACTGAATTAAAACCCCTCTCTGCAGTCTCCTCCAATTTGACTTCTCCAATTTCTATTCCTACAATTTCAAATTTACCATTACTTTGATTTACATCATCAAGCTCAAACTGGCAGAGGTCGACCAATACGGCTTCTATTTTCAGCCTGTCTTGGTGGTCGTCTGCAGGCTTTATGGAGACTGTCCTTTCATTTAACACAAAGACCTCTAACCCATGCACGTCTAACCCCTTATCCTCCCCAGGCTGGTTGGTGGGTGGAGTTGCTGGGGAGCACTCTTTTGCTTCACCCCAGCAGATGATTTCATCCCATTTGTCCCAGGCTGCCCAATACACATCATCCGTCCAGCTAACTGCCTTGGCAATTGCCTTTCGGTTGTGTCACACGTTCAAACTGTCAGCCTGGTCAGAGGGTGATTCTGCTGGGGAGCACAGCTCTTCCTCATCTCCCCGGTCAATCACCTCTCCCCACTTGTCCCATGTTGCCCAGTACTGGTCATCACTCCAGCTGACAGCTTTCGCCATTCGTCTGATTCTGAATGAGGAAAAACAACATACAGGTAATGCAATGGAGCTGTCAGTCACTCCTGACACATGGAATACAGGTCAGGACTGATTGGCTGAAGAGTCCTCACACCTGGGTTTGAACAGCTGACCTACAGGTTATCCCAAAAACCTGCATACACACCGGCCCTTTGCGGATAAGATTGGTCACCCCTGTTTTAGGGGTTAGGGTAAGGATTTTAGGGGGTTTTTTGGGGCTAGCGTTAGGGCTATCTATTAGCACTATCCTCCTGACTCTCAGGCTTTTGTTTGGTGTGCATGTGTTATTTACTTTAGCCATTTAGGATTAGTAGGACCTCATAATCATAAAAACCAAACATTTTTTTGAACAATTAATAGTTTTAAACAAAAATGATGTCCTTATATGAGGACGTAGGGTCTCAGGAGGTTAAGGTAGCCTAACTCGACAAAGTACTGTAGCTCAACTCGACAGAACACCGGAACCATCCGCATCTGAATGTAACATGAAAGCGCAGGAAAGCACATGCAGAAAACTTAAATATCAATACGAAACTATATAGCTAACTTGCACATAAAATTTTGATAGAATTAACGCAGTAGCCCGAAACAGTAAACATATTTTAATATACATGCAAGTTTGACAGATACTAAATAATAAGATCATTTATACGATAATATGGGAGCAGAAACTTAACGTACCTCGCCATCTTGGTCCAGAAATGGAAGTGAGGCTGCGTGTTTCAAACTGGCAGCGTACGTCCCACATGCCATATGATGCCTAATACGTAACCAAGCAAAGCGGCCATAATGTGATTAAATAATAACATACCAATAATTCGCGTTGTTATGTAATAATAAGAACAGAATTCTATAAGATGAATTTTAAAGATTAGTATACAACAGCATAAAAATGATGACACTGAAAGTTTGATTAATCACACGATCAGCTCTGGATAATATCAAACAATGACTTAAAGAGACACGTGAAATGAAGTGATAAATACACGTGAAATATAAAGTGATATCGGTATGTCAAAACGTTATGTTACGCACACCGCCCAACAATTCAAGAAGCTGTAGCTAGATTAAGGCCGTATTCACAATTTACCCGTGTGCCTTATACTGTAACCGAGCACGATTATCCCCGGCTGGTCTGCACTCTCCACATTGCACTTAATGATCCTGGCCTGAGCGATTTTTTGTGTTGAAGAAAACGAGCGAAGGGAAGTGCTGTGGCATAACTGACTGAAATTCATGATTAATGCCTTTATTTTACGGCTTATCTGGAGTCGTTTTGAGCACGATGTCACACATAGATTAATTGACTATGCAATGCAGCGATTTTTATTTATTGACATTTACCAAAGAGTTTTTGCAGACTAGCTGCATGTTATACCGCCATTGAAAAGGTACCATGCTACCGCATTTTTGAAAGCTGTTGTGTATTACATTTCATTAGTACAGGTGTTTTGACATTATAGCATACCTATCAGAATAGCACACTCTCAGTTAAAGCGCATGCGTAGAACAGAATTACATGTCCGCTAGCTCATAAATGTAGCATATTGCTGCAAGAATTTTCGACAGAAAGTAAGCAATTATGCTTTCCGGTTATTACGTGCAGTTACAGTTATAATAATAATTGATACTTTTATTGATCCCTGTGGGGAAATTGTCTTCTTTACACCTCCCTCAATTTGCTCTTTATAAATCAAGCACTATGTGAAAGACAGTCACCTGTGTGGGCCCCCAGGAAGCTGGGTGTTAAGGGCCTTGCTAAAGGACGTGCTGAGGTTGGGTTTGGACCGGTGACCTTCTGATTACAGGCACAAGGACTTAGCCCATGTACTGAGCCACACCCCCCCCCCCCCCCCCAGTTGTGTATTAGTAGCATTTATGATGTTTCTCTAATGTGAGCTAGTACATAACCCAGCTAGTACCAACCGTTGCAACAATACTCTAGTTTTCTGTCATACTCATTGTTTTATTTTCTTGCATTGTCCATTTTTGTTCATAGTCTTTAATATTCCAAATAACGACAATTTCAGATAACTACTGGAACAATGAGTTCTGGAGGGGAGCAAGCTCCGTTACATGCTATAGATATGTTGATCTGATACCTTTCCGTATCAGATTGTTACCACTGTTAAAAACCACAGGTATTTTATTCTGATTGTATGTATTTCCTTATTAGGACATAGGGCTGGACAATAATGCGATATCAATATATATCGCGATAGAATTTTTTTCAATAACGGCGATACGATTTTTAAACACATTTCCAATATTTCGATATACATTTGAATATACCAAATGTATAGAGGGAACCGCCAAATTCCCCTTTGTCTTAGCATTTTCTCATCGGTTATGTCGATTCTTTTATGTCGCCGAACCCTAATATCTTGAGCACAAAAGAGGGCCAAAATCGCCACTTAACATCGGTTATCTCCATCCCCAGGACGATTCGCCGGCTTTTAAAAATGTATCACAAGTGCTAAACAGCGCGTATTCAAATCGCATTTGCATGGTAATTTGCTGAACAACGCAGCTGTGAAACGCGATCCAGGTAAAACTTTTTTAGACAGCATAAATCATATTGAAGCATTTGTTTTCAAGCAGACTGTTAAAAGCAAAAGCAACAAAGCATTTTAGACTTTGTAAAGAAACCATAGTAACCCCGTGTATGATACTTTTCAGAGCTGTGTCAGAGGGAAATGACTCGTGAATTTAATTTTGACACTGGTTAGCTTTTTGTGAAAACGACAAGGCTAAGTACACCCCGCAGGTTTTTTGTGATTTTGTGAGCGATCTTTGTGTTTTCAATGTTAGAGAATATAATTAAAGGTTTGTATCTAGAAACAACGGTGGTTTTTATTGTATACTGGTAAATCTCTGCTGTTAGTTGGTGCACATATGCCTTTTGTTAAGCAATGTATGTCGGGGCCGGCTCTACACTGGGGCAAGAAGGGGCAACGCCCCCTTAAGCAAACGTCCTGCCCCCTTAAATCAAACTTTTAGAAGTTGAGGAAGAAAATAATAATTACCCACAAACTGAATATGGACAAGATTTACTACAGTAGCTGAAAAATCCATTGAAAAAGGCACAAACGAGATGATAAGTTTCACTTCTTGTTCGCTCTTTCCCTCCGCGTTCTGTTTGTGCGCGGGCTCACGCGGCACTCGGCAGAGATCCCCCACTCACCCTCCCCCCAGCTAAACATCCAATCACTGTTAGTATGCAAATGAGCCAGTTTCTCAGTAGGCAGGGCAGAGCGAAATGAGCTGCGCGATTGCGGGATGTTTAGAGGAAGCAGCAATCTCTCTCGTCAAAATCATCATTTTGTCTATTTGGGGGGGGGGTCTTGATCGGGGGGTACTGTACTGATCGGGGGGGGGGGGGGGGGGGAGGTCTTAACATTTTTCTTTTTTTTTTTTTTAAAGAAAGAACCTCACCTTGTAGGAAAATTTTATTTAAAACGATTTCAGACACCCCTAGTGTGGACCGTACCATTTTAACCACCTCGGTAACCCTAAGAGCTACACCAGCAGAAGCTTAGCCTTCAGGTGGGACACCCAAGTTGGACAGGTCTTAGGGTAGAGGCCTGACAAAGTGCAATCCAATTACATGACAAAAACAGTTATCCAGAGCACCACCCCACCCCTTTCCCGCCTTTGTCGCCACCATGTGCCCCCTTCACATTTCTGTCTGCCCCCTCATATATGCATGTCTAGAACCGGCCCCGATGTATGTACATATTTATAGCATGCCGATCGCGTCAAACAAATCGCGGCAATGCCAAAAACACCAAAAACCCGTGCATGTACATCCTCAGTTATTAACGCACATAAATAAATTTCAAGCACATGCTAATATATTGCTGCCATATTGGTTTTCGGTTATCTCGATCATCGGTTATCTCGACACTTTTTGGCAACCCCCTAGGCCAGCGACATAACCGGGTTCGACTGTATATGAATAATCAGCCTGTTCTAGTTTAAATGGAAATATATTATTGTTAATAAGCTGAGTCTGAGAGTTTTATTTATCTGATAGTTTATTTCACATTTCTTTTTTGTAAAGGCTAAATACAAATAAAAATTGAACCTTTTTTTTTGTACTGTTTTTATAAAAAAAAAATGATATAATTTTAATAGGAGGAGCCCGGAGGTATTATAGACTTTGCAAATTCAGTTTGCAGACATCCATTGTGTGTGTCCTCGGCAGTTTTTTCCTGAGGCTTTTTAATATTGTCCATATCGATATCGGAATTATATCGTATCGACCAAAATTAAGAAATATATCGTGATATAAATTTTTGCCATATCGTCCAGTCCTATTAGGACACATTAGTTACTCCTGTTAAAAAATCAGTTTATTCTGACATTGTAAATTTCCTGAAGAGTTTACCCTCTTTAAAATGATGGAGTTCCACTTGTGCCAAAAATATGCTGATATGCATATGAGCTTTCCGTTTCTGCCAAAAATATGTAAACAGCACACAGTCCATGTCGGCTGAGCATGTGACAAAGCATTTTTCTGTGACGACTCTATTTTGTCAATGAGTTTGTCTGTGGAGCCCCTGAAGGAACCAAAAGGTGTCTGCTAATTAGATACCCAGGAATAAACTGTGTGGCCCCTGCCCAAGCATTGCTGCCCAAACAGCAGTCTCCTCCTTATGCCGCCGAGGGAGGAGTAGCAACTGGTTCCCCTGCCCCTTCCCCTCTCCCCCCTGCAGATGAGGATCATAACCATTCAGCGCCCGACTCCACCTCCTTATCAGTGACGACGTGCCGCGGTCAAAAACTCAGGCAGTAGGACGAGGCAGAAAAAATTCTTGCCCCTATGTTGTTATTTACAAATCCTCAAGAGGGAGATAACTTTGGTCATCTGACACTGTAGATGAAGGAGTTGAAGGACATTGTCAGTGACCTGCTGGATCCCAGGCAGAACAGACCTCGCTATGTGGCAGCCCTTCTGATACAGGTCGCCCCGCGCATGGACTGGATGATGATGCATCAGTTTAAGCAGGAGCCTAGTAAATCCTGCGAGTGCTACACCGAACGACTGATGGCAGCTTTCTCCAACTACAGTGGGATGGACCGCCCAGCGAACCAAGAGTGTATGTGATGTAAAATACACTAAGAGAGCTCAGTTCCTTTAAAGAGAGGTACTTATAATACTCTGTATTAGTTTTCGTGAGCTGTCCTCTTAAAAAGTACAACACCAGTACTCCATATTCAAATTGTCCCATGAAAAACTACAACCTCCAAACATCAAACTACATGCTTCTATGTCACCTACACTTCAGACTTCATCCTCAAAATCAAAGCAGTATTAACACAAGCAACATCCATCACTTAAAGCCAATATAAGTCTGCTACAACTGGACTTATATCTAAGCAAAACAAACATTTTATGTTCAAGTTTTCTTAAAACTACTGAAACAAATAAATGGCTGCCCTACAGTTCCGCTGTTTTGTTTGTCACCCTGAATTATGTCCTTCATAGTGTGGAAAAAACCGAAGGCTGAGGAATGTTACGTAACACAGCTAGAATGCAATAACTCTCTCTGGTGTAATTCACTGTGTGGTCTTAAGTGTGGTGTCTTCTTCATAACACTCCCTAACTCTTGTATTCATGACCATGAGATAGGGTGGGCTGCTTTTCTTCCTTGCTTTGGCTAGTATTCCTCCCTTTCCTCCCCAGCCTTGGTTGGTGGTTCAGGCAGCATCACCTTGTTTTAGTAGACCCAGGTGCCATACATTTTGAAAGTAGGCTCAAGTGCACAAAATGTTCTAGCAGAAGTCTTAGACAAACTCTGAATTACAAAGTAATCTGACTCCTTCTGAAGCTGTGAGAAATTGTTCATCTGTATTTGCTGCATTGTCACTTGTTGATCTGCGTGTGCCCTGCTCCAGCAGTAAAGGGGAGATCGCGTGCAGAGCTGGTTTTCTGTAGGTCTGAGTAAAAATAAAATATCCTCTTCATACAGGAACCAAGTCTATGGCTGGAAATTTCTGCAACAGAGCCATTTAGTTATTTCTAGAAAAACATATAGAGCCAATGAAGGAACCTGATGTCATAGTAACACAGGTCACTATCCGTGGTGCTGAATTCTCTACTAGATGGGCTGGTGCTGAATGAATAGGACAGCTGGCCAACGTGTCTGTGTTCTTCCACTGACTGGCACCCTGACAACGAGGGGGAAAAATTCATACAGTAAATTAGTTAACAATAATTAGTAATCACCTATAGTTCTCATTTATCATGATGTAAAATTCAAAAACCATTTCTGACTATTAATCTGCACATTTTAATAATTTAATTAATATTACCTAAATTGTTTATCATTTTCTGCAATCACTGTGCGTTAAAGCAAGTTTTAAAACTAGCTGTGAAATTGTTGATGCTGTTGTTGATCTGAATGTTGCTGACGGAGCCTTAGGATACGTCTTCATACAGATGAGTGAGGGGATGGATGCACTATTCTATGGAGGCCTCTGAAGAGAAAAAATTATCCCAATTTTATATTGAGAGGGATGGTTAATTCCATTTTAATGCAGACTGCGTTAAAAGTCCCAGTTCTGCCGTTGATCTTTTGCATGCATGCTATCATGTATTAGTTTACTATGTATTTTGATCACATGTCAAACTAAAGAATTTTTGGTCGTATTTTTGTTCCTAATTTTGAAGTAATTGTAAAATAAAAATGTTGTTCTTTTCCGCCGCCATGCTTCGTCTTACTTGTGAAGGTTATGCTTGCATTGAACTTGCTTTGTAGACAGTAAGATCCTGCCGGCATTAATTCTGCACTGTGTGGTAATTTTGAGAAATTGCGCACGTTTCTTATCCCGTCAGAATCGGTATAACTAACGCCATGCGAATGTGTCTTAGCGCAGAGTTTAGAATATTTACGGTTTCCGGTCAATGAAGGCAGTTTGAAATAAAACAAAAACGTTTAAACTTTCTGGATGCGCAAACTCTCGCTCTTGGCAAGATGGTGCAGATAGTCGAGATAAAGGACTGTTATTCGATGAGAATTCGAATCCATCACTCCTTAAACATGGAGAACATGGATCCAGAAGGTATTAATGATTATAATGATTAAATGATAATAAAGTTGTAGCTCCTGGTATGTGACAAACGAAATGAACGGCCAAGTCTGCATTGGCCTAATGCTTGTTAGTTTTGAGGTAAAGCTGATAAGTAACACATTTGGTTTTCGAGGTAAAATAACCGACCGGTTGAATAATTCAAGTTTTATCTACAGAAATGAATGTATTTAGAACTGCAAACGGATACATTGGAAGCGGAGTTTTAAAATGAGAAAATGTAACGATGTGATAGGAAATGCCGTTCGTTATACTCCCCTTCTGTCTCCCATTCTTGCTCATCTTGTTTAAATAATAAGAAAATGAAAAGCAAGATCACTGTTAGTGACAAAAGTGCAGGACTAAATGTGTTTCATTTAATATTTATTCATTTGGATATGTGTGAGAGTAAGCGTATGCATGGATGTTGTCTTCTGGTTTAGCTTTCTTAGCTTTATCGGTAATTCACATTATTTCATTTATCTGACAATCTGAAGCCCATGGACTAATTTTAAACGGATTTTGTAGTAGAGTATTTATCCAGTTATTGTCATGTTCTTATATATCTCTCTGTGTTCCATTTTGTCCCAGTTCATGAGTTTTTGGAGGACAAGTTCATCTCCATTCTGGTCGTGAACTTCGAGAGGAGCCCACTGACCATGGAGAACTTGCAGTCTCTGGCCCTCAGTGTCCCTTCATTTTATTGGCGGCTCACTGGGGAGGAGCTGGATCCCAGCCTATTGCACGTAGCACCTGCACGACTGCAAGTGGTACATCATGGTACAGAGACTGGTGTCCAGCATGGGGATGGAGAATCACCAGCTGAGGAGGATGACCATTACGGACAGGAGCTGCCATCATCCAGCTCTATAAGGGAGGCTTCCCCTGCAGCTCCAGCATCCACGACTGAGGATACTAATGGGCTTCCTGAGGCTCTCCCCTTGGCCTGGGGTGAAGATGAGCCCTCATCTCCATCCTTATCTGTGCCTTCTGACACTCAACCTGGAAGTCAGATTGAGCCAGAACATTCTGAGCCCTCCAGCTCCACCTTCTGGATCCCTGTGGGCCCTAACAGCACGTGGCAGCAGCTTGAGATCGAAGGCCGCAACTACCTGCGGAAGCTGGATGAGCTCAGCATCTCCGATGGACTCTGGAGCATTACGGACTACGGTGATGATCACACCGTGGTCATGTCCGTGCATGTCTCCGTGCATGTGAGCAGTTCTCTGCGAACATGGGGCGTGAGGCAGGAGGAGAGGCCTCCTCAGAGGCCCGCTGGCACCAGACAGAGGAAGCGCAAGGCCGAGCCCGACGACACCAGCGGCTCAAGTTCTCCTCCACCGCACAAGAGGCCCATGCGCTTCTGACTTGATTCCATGTTTTTACGCTGTAAGTTACATTTTTATTTCAACATAATTAGAAGATCCCGCAGGAAAATATTAGTCAGTTACTTAATAAATGACCAAAAAGTAGTTGAATAGGACAGCTGGCCAACGTGTCTGTGTGCTTCCACTGACTGGCACCCTGACATATAATGATTTTTAACAACGAGGGGGAAAAATTCATACAGTAAATTAGTTAACAATAATTAGTAATCACCTATAGTTCTCATTTATCATAATGTAAAATTGAAAAACCTTTTCTGACTATTAATCTGCACAATTTAATAATTTAATTAATAGTACCTAATTTGTTTATCATTTTCTGCAATCACTGTGCGTTTAAGCAAGTTTTAAAACTAGCTGTGAAATTGTTGATGCTGTTGTTGATCTGAATGTTGCTGACAGAGCCTTAGGATACGTCTCTATACACATGAGTGAGGGGATGAATGCACTATTCTATGGAGGCCTCTGAAGAGAAAAAAATTATCCCAATTTTATATTGAGAGGGATGGTTAATTCCTTTTTAATGCAGACAACGTTAAAAGTCCCTGTTCTGCCGTTGATCTTTTGCATGCATGCTATCATGTATTAGTTTACTCTGTATTTTGATCACATGTCAAACTAAAGAATTTTTGGTCGTATTTTTGTTCCTAATTTTGAAGTAATTGTAAAATAAAAATGTTGTTCTTTTCCGCCGCCATGCTTCGTCTTACTTGTGAAGGTTATACTTGCATTGAACTTGCTTTGTAGACAGTAAGATCCTGCCGGCATTAATTCTCCACTGTGTGGTAATTTTGAGAAATTGCGCACGTTTCTTATCCCGTCAGAATCGGTAAAACTAACGCCATGCGAATGTGTCTTAGCGCAGAGTTTAAAATATTTACGGTTTCCGGTCAATGAAGGCAGTTTGAAATAAAACAAAAACGGTTAAACTTTCTGGATGCGCAAACTCTCGCTCTTGGCAAAATGGTGCAGATAGTTGAGATAAAGGACTGTTACTCGATGAGATTTCGAATCCATCACTCCTTAAACGTGGAGAACATGGATCCAGAAGGTATTAATGATTATAGTGATTAAATGATAATAAAGTTGTAGCTCCCGGTATGTGACATACGAAATGAACGGCCAAGTCTGCATTGGCCTAATGCTTGTTAGTTTTGAGGTAAAGCTGATAAGTAACACCTTTGGTTTTCGAGGTAAAATAACCGACCTGTTGAATAATTCAACTTTTATCTACAGAAACAAATGTATTTTGAACTGCAAACGGATACATTGGAAGCAGAGTTTTAAAATGAGAAAATGTAACGATGTGATAGGAAATGCCGTTCGTTATACTCCCCTTCTGTCTCCCATTCTTGCTCATCTTGTTTAAATAATAAGAAAATGAAAAGCAAGATCACTGTTAGTGACAAAAGTGCAGGACTAAATGTGTTTCATTTAATATTTATTCATTTGGATATGTGTGAGAGTAAGCGTATGCATGGATGTTGTCTTCTGGTTTAGCTTTCTTAGCTTTATCGGTAATTCACATTATTTCATTTATCTGACAATCTGAAGCCCATGGACTCATTTTAAACTGATTTTGTAGTAGAGTATTTATCCAGTTATTGTCATGTTCTTATATATCTCTCTGTGTTCCATTTTGTCCCAGTTCATGAGTTTGTGGAGGACAAGTTCATCTCCATTCTGGTCGTGAACTTCGAGAGGAGCCCACTGACCATGGAGAACTTGCAGTCTCTGGCCCTCAGTGTCCCTTCATTTTATTGGCGGCTCACTGGGGAGGAGTTGGATCCCAGCCTATTGCACGTAGCACCTGCACGACTGCAAGTGGTACATCATGGTACAGAGACTGGTGTACAGCATGGGGATGGAGAATCACCAGCTGGGGAGGATGACCATTACGGACATGAGCTGCCATCATCCAGCTCTATAAGGGAGGCTTCCCCTGCAGCTCCAGCATCCACGACTGAGGATGCTAATGGGCTTCCTGAGGCTCTCCCCTTGGCCTGGGGTGAAGATGAGCCCTCATCTCCATCCTTATCTGTGCCTTCTGACACTCAACCTGGAAGTCAGATTGAGCCAGAACATGCTGAGCCCTCCAGCTCCACCTTCTGGATCCCTGTGGGCCCTAACAGCACGTGGCAGCAGCTTGAGATCGAAGGCCGCAACTACCTGCGGAAGCTGGATGAGCTCAGCATCTCCGATGGACTCTGGAGCATCACGGACTACGGTGATGATCACACCGTGGTCATGTCCGTGCATGTCTCCGTGCATGTGAGCAGTTCTCTGCGAACATGGGGCGTGAGGCAGGAGGAGAGGCCTCCTCAGAGGCCCGCTGGCACCAGACAGAGGAAGCGCAAGGCTGAGCCCGACGACACCAGCGGCTCAAGTTCTCCTCCACCGCACAAGAGGCCCATGCGCTTCTGACTTGATTCCATGTTTTTACGCTGTAAGTTACATTTTTATTTCAACATAATTAGAAGATCCCGCAGGAAAATATTAGTCAGTTACTTAATAAATGACCAAAAAGTAGTTGAATAGGACAGCTGGCCAACGTGTCTGTGTGCTTCCACTGACTGGCACCCTGACATATAATGATTTTTAACAACGAGAGGGAAAAATTCATACAGTAAATTAGTTAACAATAATTAGTAATCACCTATAGTTCTCATTTATCATAATGTAAAATTGAAAAACCTTTTCTGACTATTAATCTGCACAATTTAATAATTTAATTAATAGTACCTAATTTGTTTATCATTTTCTGCAATCACTGTGCGTTTAAGCAAGTTTTAAAACTAGCTGTGAAATTGTTGATGCTGTTGTTGATCTGAATGTTGCTGACAGAGCCTTAGGATACGTCTCTATACACATGAGTGAGGGGATGGATGCACTATTCTATGGAGGCCTCTGAAGAGAAAAAAATTATCCCAATTTTATATTGAGAGGGATGGTTAATTCCTTTTTAATGCAGACAACGTTAAAAGTCCCTGTTCTGCCGTTGATCTTTTGCATGCATGCTATCATGTATTAGTTTACTTTGTATTTTGATCACATGTCAAACTAAAGAATTTTTGGTCGTATTTTTGTTCCTAATTTTGAAGTAATTGTAAAATAAAAATGTTGTTCTTTTCCGCCGCCATGCTTCGTCTTACTTGTGAAGGTTATGCTTGCATTGAACTTGCTTTGTAGACAGTAAGATCCTGCCGGCATTAATTCTCCACTGTGTGGTAATTTTGAGAAATTGCGCACGTTTCTTATCCCGTCAGAATCGGTAAAACTAACGCCATGCGAATGTGTCTTAGCGCAGTGTTTAAAATATTTACGGTTTCCGGTCAACGAAGGCAGTTTGAAATAAAACAAAAACGGTTAAACTTTCTGGATGCGCAAACTCTCGCTCTTGGCAAAATGGTGCAGATAGTTGAGATAAAGGACTGTTACTCGATGAGATTTCGAATCCATCACTCCTTAAACGTGGAGAACATGGATCCAGAAGGTATTAATGATTATAGTGATTAAATGATAATAAAGTTGTAGCTCCCGGTATGTGACAGACGAAATGAACGGCCAAGTCTGCATTGGCCTAATGCTTGTTAGTTTTGAGGTAAAGCTGATAAGTAACACCTTTGGTTTTCGAGGTAAAATAACCGACCTGTTGAATAATTCAACTTTAATCTACAGAAACAAATGTATTTTGAACTGCAAACGGATACATTGGAAGCAGAGTTTTAAAATGAGAAAATGTAACGATGTGATAGGAAATGCCGTTCGTTATACTCCCCTTCTGTCTCCCATTCTTGCTCATCTTGTTTAACCCTCAATGGGTCCTTGTCAGAAAGTTACGTTCCAGGTCCTTGGGGTTCAAGTTGCACCCCTATCCATTGGCATATATAATTCAATGGTACCAAGCTCAAATTCAATTAACTAAAGTTAAGATACATTTATTAGTTAACTGCATGATGCTTGCACAGCTTACGCAGTGAGATAGTGCAGTTAAAGAGGTTGCGGCAGTGGGGGGGCAGCAGAGGGGACTGGTCATATAATGCACATTCCGACTGTATCCTCTTGCAGAATGTGTCGAAGAGCTTCAGCTGTGGAATACCTAGCCATGGTGTTATATCTTTTCTAACAGTTGAAATGTAAACAAAACAAAATGGCTGACTTTTTTTATTAATATCCGAAAATGTTCTAGAATATAATTACATAAAAAATTATAGTAGCAATTATCACTAATTAATTGAATTTGTCGATCATATCAATGTCATAAATTAACCCTAAAAAGGGTTATGTAATAGCAACTGGACTTTGTTTTTCATAGAAGACGTTTTGCACTCCATCCAGAGTGCTTTCTCAATTCTGACTGACTGGCATAGCAGGTTGATGAACCCTGTGGAATCCTCAAGTTGTTAGCACTAGATGGTCACCTGTGGGTTTTTGTTGTTCCTCCTGGCTTTCATGTGTTTCACTGATACCACCTGAGGCCGAGCGTGAACGACTGTGGAAGCGTCTGGGCAAAGTTGAAAGAACTGCATTGTAGGTGGACCGGGAGGACAACTGCTTCAAATGAACGACCGTCGTTGAACATAGGAGGTGGCCTAAGACGTCTATCACCTACCTACAATGCAGTTCTTTCAACTTTGCCCAGACGCTTCCACAGTCGTTCACACTCAGCCTCAGGTGGTATCAGTGAAACACATGAAAGCCAGGGGGAACAACAACAACCCATAGGTGACCATCTAGTGCTAACGACTTGAGGATTCTACAGGGTTCATCAACCTGCTATGCCAACCAGTCAGTCAGAATTGAGAAAGCACTCTGGATGGAGTGCAACACTTCTTCTATGAAAAACAAAGTCCAGTTGCTATTGCATAACCCTTTTTTAGGATAACCATGACCTGGATAACTGAGAATCTCCACAGACATCTGTCATAAATTAAGTTTTTTTTGGGGTGCATTTTGCACCCCCGAAGAAAGTATGCCAGCGATAATTGACGTCAACACTTTTTCTATCATTTTCTGCATGACCGTATGTAAAACTGGTGCACTTACAATGTCCTAGAGGATAACTGCTGTAATTTTAATAACAACATGGTAGTAGCCATAGAAATGGGCAGGGGGTGCAGAACGCACCCCAAGGAACCATTGAGGGTTAAATAATAAGAAAATGAAAAGCAAGATCACTGTTAGTGACAAAAGTGCAGGACTAAATGCGTTTCATTTAATATTTATTCATTTGCATATGTGTGAGAGTAAGCGTATGCATGGATGTTGTCTTCTGGTTTAGCTTTCTTAGCTTTATCGGTAATTCACATTATTTCATTTATCTGACAATCTGAAGCCCATGGACTCATTTTAAACTGATTTTGTAGTAGAGTATTTATCCAGTTATTGTCATGTTCTTATATATCTCTCTGTGTTCCATTTTGTCCCAGTTCATGAGTTTGTGGAGGACAAGTTCATCTCCATTCTGGTTGTGAACTTCGAGAGGAGCCCACTGACCATGGAGAACTTGCAGTCTCTGGCCCTCAGTGTCCCTTCATTTTATTGGCGGCTCACTGGGGAGGAGTTGGATCCCAGCCTATTGCACGTAGCAACTGCACGGCTGCAAGTGGTACATCATGGTACAGAGACTGGTGTCCAGCATGGGGATGGAGAATCACCAGCTGAGGAGGATGACCATTACGGACAGGAGCTGCCATCACCCAGCTCTAGAAGGGAGGCTTCCCCTGCAGCTCCAGCATCCACGACTGAGGATGCTAATGGGCTTCCTGAGGCTCTCCCCTTGGCCTGGGGTGAAGATGAGCCCTCATCTCCATCCTTATCTGTGGCTTCTGACACTCAACCTGGAAGTCAGATTGAGCCAGAACATGCTGAGCCCTCCAGCTCCACCTTCTGGATCCCTGTGGGCCCTAACAGCACGTGGCAGCAGCTTGAGATCGAAGGCCGCAACTACCTGCGGAAGCTGGATGAGCTCAGCATCCCCGAGGGACTCTGGGGCATTACGGACTACGGCGATGACCACACCGTGGTCATGTCCGTGCATGTCCCCGTGCATGTGAGCAGTTCTCTGCGAACATGGGGCATGAGGCAGGAGGAGAGGCCTCCTCAGAGGCCCGCTGGCACCAGTCAGAGGAAGCGCAAGGCCGAGCCCGACGACACCAGCGGCTCAAGTTCTCCTCCACCGCACAAGAGGCCCATGCGCTTCTGACTGGATTCCATGTTTTTACGCTGTAAGTTACATTTTTATTTCAACATAATTAGAAGATCCCGCAGGAAAATATTAGTCAGTTACTTAATAAATGACCAAAAAGTAGTTGAATAGGAAAGCTGGCCAACGTGTCTGTGTGCTTCCACTGACTGGCACCCTGACATATAATGATTTTTAACAACGAGGGGGAAAAATTCATACAGTAAATTAGTTAACAATAATTAGTAATCACCTATAGTTCTCATTTATCATAATGTAAAATTGAAAAACCTTTTCTGACTATTAATCTGCACAATTTAATAATTTAATTAATATTACCTAATTTGTTTATCATTTTCTGCAATCACTGTGCGTTTAAGCAAGTTTTAAAACTAGCTGTGAAATTGTTGATGCTGTTGTTGATCTGAATGTTGCTGACAGAGCCTTAGGATACGTCTCTATACACATGAGTGAGGGGATGGATGCACTATTCTATGGAGGCCTCTGAAGAGAAAAAAATTATCCCAATTTTATATTGAGAGGGATGGTTAATTCCTTTTTAATGCAGACAACGTTAAAAGTCCCTGTTCTGCCGTTGATCTTTTGCATGCATGCTATCATGTATTAGTTTACTCTGTATTTTGATCACATGTCAAACTAAAGAATTTTTGGTCGTATTTTTGTTCCTAATTTTGAAGTAATTGTAAAATAAAAATGTTGTTCTTTTCCGCCGCCATGCTTCGTTTTACTTGTGAAGGTTATGCTTGCATTGAACTTGCTTTGTAGACAGTAAGATCCTGCCGGCATTAATTCTCCACTGTGTGGTAATTTTGAGAAATTGCGCACGTTTCTTATCCCGTCAGAATCGGTAAAACTAACGCCATGCGAATGTGTCTTAGCGCAGAGTTTAAAATATTTACGGTTTCCGGTCAATGAAGGCAGTTTGAAATAAAACAAAAACGGTTAAACTTTCTGGATGCGCAAACTCTCGCTCTTGGCAAAATGGTGCAGATAGTTGAGATAAAGGACTGTTACTCGATGAGATTTCGAATCCATCACTCCTTAAACGTGGAGAACATGGATCCAGAAGGTATTAATGATTATAGTGATTAAATGATAATAAAGTTGTAGCTCCCGGTATGTGACATACGAAATGAACGGCCAAGTCTGCATTGGCCTAATGCTTGTTAGTTTTGAGGTAAAGCTGATAAGTAACACCTTTGGTTTTCGAGGTAAAATAACCGACCTGTTGAATAATTCAACTTTTATCTACAGAAACAAATGTATTTTGAACTGCAAACGGATACATTGGAAGCAGAGTTTTAAAATGAGAAAATGTAACGATGTGATAGGAAATGCCGTTCGTTATACTCCCCTTCTGTCTCCCATTCTTGCTCATCTTGTTTAAATAATAAGAAAATGAAAAGCAAGATCACTGTTAGTGACAAAAGTGCAGGACTAAATGTGTTTCATTTAATATTTATTCATTTGGATATGTGTGAGAGTAAGCGTATGCATGGATGTTGTCTTCTGGTTTAGCTTTCTTAGCTTTATCGGTAATTCACATTATTTCATTTATCTGACAATCTGAAGCCCATGGACTCATTTTAAACTGATTTTGTAGTAGAGTATTTATCCAGTTATTGTCATGTTCTTATATATCTCTCTGTGTTCCATTTTGTCCCAGTTCATGAGTTTGTGGAGGACAAGTTCATCTCCATTCTGGTCGTGAACTTCGAGAGGAGCCCACTGACCATGGAGAACTTGCAGTCTCTGGCCCTCAGTGTCCCTTCATTTTATTGGCGGCTCACTGGGGAGGAGTTGGATCCCAGCCTATTGCACGTAGCACCTGCACGACTGCAAGTGGTACATCATGGTACAGAGACTGGTGTACAGCATGGGGATGGAGAATCACCAGCTGGGGAGGATGACCATTACGGACATGAGCTGCCATCATCCAGCTCTATAAGGGAGGCTTCCCCTGCAGCTCCAGCATCCACGACTGAGGATGCTAATGGGCTTCCTGAGGCTCTCCCCTTGGCCTGGGGTGAAGATGAGCCCTCATCTCCATCCTTATCTGTGGCTTCTGACACTCAACCTGGAAGTCAGATTGAGCCAGAACATGCTGAGCCCTCCAGCTCCACCTTCTGGATCCCTGTGGGCCCTAACAGCACGTGGCAGCAGCTTGAGATCGAAGGCCGCAACTACCTGCGGAAGCTGGATGAGCTCAGCATCTCCGATGGACTCTGGAGCATCACGGACTACGGTGATGATCACACCGTGGTCATGTCCGTGCATGTCTCCGTGCATGTGAGCAGTTCTCTGCGAACATGGGGCGTGAGGCAGGAGGAGAGGCCTCCTCAGAGGCCCGCTGGCACCAGACAGAGGAAGCGCAAGGCTGAGCCCGACGACACCAGCGGCTCAAGTTCTCCTCCACCGCACAAGAGGCCCATGCGCTTCTGACTTGATTCCATGTTTTTACGCTGTAAGTTACATTTTTATTTCAACATAATTAGAAGATCCCGCAGGAAAATATTAGTCAGTTACTTAATAAATGACCAAAAAGTAGTTGAATAGGACAGCTGGCCAACGTGTCTGTGTGCTTCCACTGACTGGCACCCTGACATATAATGATTTTTAACAACGAGAGGGAAAAATTCATACAGTAAATTAGTTAACAATAATTAGTAATCACCTATAGTTCTCATTTATCATAATGTAAAATTGAAAAACCTTTTCTGACTATTAATCTGCACAATTTAATAATTTAATTAATAGTACCTAATTTGTTTATCATTTTCTGCAATCACTGTGCGTTTAAGCAAGTTTTAAAACTAGCTGTGAAATTGTTGATGCTGTTGTTGATCTGAATGTTGCTGACAGAGCCTTAGGATACGTCTCTATACACATGAGTGAGGGGATGGATGCACTATTCTATGGAGGCCTCTGAAGAGAAAAAAATTATCCCAATTTTATATTGAGAGGGATGGTTAATTCCTTTTTAATGCAGACAACGTTAAAAGTCCCTGTTCTGCCGTTGATCTTTTGCATGCATGCTATCATGTATTAGTTTACTTTGTATTTTGATCACATGTCAAACTAAAGAATTTTTGGTCGTATTTTTGTTCCTAATTTTGAAGTAATTGTAAAATAAAAATGTTGTTCTTTTCCGCCGCCATGCTTCGTCTTACTTGTGAAGGTTATGCTTGCATTGAACTTGCTTTGTAGACAGTAAGATCCTGCCGGCATTAATTCTCCACTGTGTGGTAATTTTGAGAAATTGCGCACGTTTCTTATCCCGTCAGAATCGGTAAAACTAACGCCATGCGAATGTGTCTTAGCGCAGTGTTTAAAATATTTACGGTTTCCGGTCAACGAAGGCAGTTTGAAATAAAACAAAAACGGTTAAACTTTCTGGATGCGCAAACTCTCGCTCTTGGCAAAATGGTGCAGATAGTTGAGATAAAGGACTGTTACTCGATGAGATTTCGAATCCATCACTCCTTAAACGTGGAGAACATGGATCCAGAAGGTATTAATGATTATAGTGATTAAATGATAATAAAGTTGTAGCTCCCGGTATGTGACAGACGAAATGAACGGCCAAGTCTGCATTGGCCTAATGCTTGTTAGTTTTGAGGTAAAGCTGATAAGTAACACCTTTGGTTTTCGAGGTAAAATAACCGACCTGTTGAATAATTCAACTTTAATCTACAGAAACAAATGTATTTTGAACTGCAAACGGATACATTGGAAGCAGAGTTTTAAAATGAGAAAATGTAACGATGTGATAGGAAATGCCGTTCGTTATACTCCCCTTCTGTCTCCCATTCTTGCTCATCTTGTTTAAATAATAAGAAAATGAAAAGCAAGATCACTGTTAGTGACAAAAGTGCAGGACTAAATGCGTTTCATTTAATATTTATTCATTTGCATATGTGTGAGAGTAAGCGTATGCATGGATGTTGTCTTCTGGTTTAGCTTTCTTAGCTTTATCGGTAATTCACATTATTTCATTTATCTGACAATCTGAAGCCCATGGACTCATTTTAAACTGATTTTGTAGTAGAGTATTTATCCAGTTATTGTCATGTTCTTATATATCTCTCTGTGTTCCATTTTGTCCCAGTTCATGAGTTTGTGGAGGACAAGTTCATCTCCATTCTGGTTGTGAACTTCGAGAGGAGCCCACTGACCATGGAGAACTTGCAGTCTCTGGCCCTCAGTGTCCCTTCATTTTATTGGCGGCTCACTGGGGAGGAGTTGGATCCCAGCCTATTGCACGTAGCAACTGCACGGCTGCAAGTGGTACATCATGGTACAGAGACTGGTGTCCAGCATGGGGATGGAGAATCACCAGCTGAGGAGGATGACCATTACGGACAGGAGCTGCCATCACCCAGCTCTAGAAGGGAGGCTTCCCCTGCAGCTCCAGCATCCACGACTGAGGATGCTAATGGGCTTCCTGAGGCTCTCCCCTTGGCCTGGGGTGAAGATGAGCCCTCATCTCCATCCTTATCTGTGGCTTCTGACACTCAACCTGGAAGTCAGATTGAGCCAGAACATGCTGAGCCCTCCAGCTCCACCTTCTGGATCCCTGTGGGCCCTAACAGCACGTGGCAGCAGCTTGAGATCGAAGGCCGCAACTACCTGCGGAAGCTGGATGAGCTCAGCATCCCCGAGGGACTCTGGGGCATTACGGACTACGGCGATGACCACACCGTGGTCATGTCCGTGCATGTCCCCGTGCATGTGAGCAGTTCTCTGCGAACATGGGGCATGAGGCAGGAGGAGAGGCCTCCTCAGAGGCCCGCTGGCACCAGTCAGAGGAAGCGCAAGGCCGAGCCCGACGACACCAGCGGCTCAAGTTCTCCTCCACCGCACAAGAGGCCCATGCGCTTCTGACTGGATTCCATGTTTTTACGCTGTAAGTTACATTTTTATTTCAACATAATTAGAAGATCCCGCAGGAAAATATTAGTCAGTTACTTAATAAATGACCAAAAAGTAGTTGAATAGGAAAGCTGGCCAACGTGTCTGTGTGCTTCCACTGACTGGCACCCTGACATATAATGATTTTTAACAACGAGGGGGAAAAATTCATACAGTAAATTAGTTAACAATAATTAGTAATCACCTATAGTTCTCATTTATCATAATGTAAAATTGAAAAACCTTTTCTGACTATTAATCTGCACAATTTAATAATTTAATTAATATTACCTAATTTGTTTATCATTTTCTGCAATCACTGTGCGTTTAAGCAAGTTTTAAAACTAGCTGTGAAATTGTTGATGCTGTTGTTGATCTGAATGTTGCTGACAGAGCCTTAGGATACGTCTCTATACACATGAGTGAGGGGATGGATGCACTATTCTATGGAGGCCTCTGAAGAGAAAAAAATTATCCCAATTTTATATTGAGAGGGATGGTTAATTCCTTTTTAATGCAGACAACGTTAAAAGTCCCTGTTCTGCCGTTGATCTTTTGCATGCATGCTATCATGTATTAGTTTACTCTGTATTTTGATCACATGTCAAACTAAAGAATTTTTGGTCGTATTTTTGTTCCTAATTTTGAAGTAATTGTAAAATAAAAATGTTGTTCTTTTCCGCCGCCATGCTTCGTTTTACTTGTGAAGGTTATGCTTGCATTGAACTTGCTTTGTAGACAGTAAGATCCTGCCGGCATTAATTCTCCACTGTGTGGTAATTTTGAGAAATTGCGCACGTTTCTTATCCCGTCAGAATCGGTAAAACTAACGCCATGCGAATGTGTCTTAGCGCAGAGTTTAAAATATTTACGGTTTCCGGTCAATGAAGGCAGTTTGAAATAAAACAAAAACGGTTAAACTTTCTGGATGCGCAAACTCTCGCTCTTGGCAAAATGGTGCAGATAGTTGAGATAAAGGACTGTTACTCGATGAGATTTCGAATCCATCACTCCTTAAACGTGGAGAACATGGATCCAGAAGGTATTAATGATTATAGTGATTAAATGATAATAAAGTTGTAGCTCCCGGTATGTGACAGACGAAATGAACGGCCAAGTCTGCATTGGCCTAATGCTTGTTAGTTTTGAGGTAAAGCTGATAAGTAACACCTTTGGTTTTCGAGGTAAAATAACCGACCTGTTGAATAATTCAACTTTTATCTACAGAAACAAATGTATTTTGAACTGCAAACGGATACATTGGAAGCAGAGTTTTAAAATGAGAAAATGTAACGATGTGATAGGAAATGCCGTTCGTTATACTTCCCTTCTGTCTCCCATTCTTGCTCATCTTGTTTAAATAATAAGAAAATGAAAAGCAAGATCACTGTTAGTGACAAAAGTGCAGGACTAAATGTGTTTCATTTAATATTTATTCATTTGGATATGTGTGAGAGTAAGCGTATGCATGGATGTTGTCTTCCGGTTTAGCTTTCTTAGCTTTATCGGTAATTCACATTATTTCATTTATCTGACAATCTGAAGCCCATGGGCTCATTTTAAACTGATTTTGTAGTAGAGTATTTATCCAGTTATTGTCATGTTCTTATATATCTCTCTGTGTTCCATTTTGTCCCAGTTCATGAGTTTGTGGAGGACAAGTTCATCTCCATTCTGGTCGTGAACTTCGAGAGGAGCCCACTGACCATGGAGAACTTGCAGTCTCTGGCCCTCAGTGTCCCTTCATTTTATTGGCGGCTCACTGGGGAGGAGTTGGATCCCAGCCTATTGCACGTAGCAACTGCACGGCTGCAAGTGGTACATCATGGTACAGAGACTGGTGTCCAGCATGGGGATGGAGAATCACCAGCTGAGGAGGATGACCATTACGGACAGGAGCTGCCATCACCCAGCTCTAGAAGGGAGGCTTCCCCTGCAGCTCCAGCATCCACGACTGAGGATGCTAATGGGCTTCCTGAGGCTCTCCCCTTGGCCTGGGGTGAAGATGAGCCCTCATCTCCATCCTTATCTGTGGCTTCTGACACTCAACCTGGAAGTCAGATTGAGCCAGAACATGCTGAGCCCTCCAGCTCCACCTTCTGGATCCCTGTGGGCCCTAACAGCACGTGGCAGCAGCTTGAGATCGAAGGCCGCAACTACCTGCGGAAGCTGGATGAGCTCAGCATCCCCGAGGGACTCTGGGGCATTACGGACTACGGTGATGACCACACCGTGCTCATGTCCGTGCATGTCTCCGTGCATGTGAGCAGTTCTCTGCGAACATGGGGCATGAGGCAGGAGGAGAGGCCTCCTCAGAGGCCCGCTGGCACCAGTCAGAGGAAGCGCAAGGCCGAGCCCGACGACACCAGCGGCTCAAGTTCTCCTCCACCGCACAAGAGGCCCATGCGCTTCTGACTGGATTCCATGTTTTTACGCTGTAAGTTACATTTTTATTTCAACATAATTAGAAGATCCCGCAGGAAAATATTAGTCAGTTACTTAATAAATGACCAAAAAGTAGTTGAATAGGACAGCTGGCCAACGTGTCTGTGTGCTTCCACTGACTGGCACCCTGACATATAATGATTTTTAACAACGAGGGGGAAAAATTCATACAGTAAATTAGTTAACAATAATTAGTAATCAAGTATAGTTCTCATTTATCATAATGTAAAATTCAATAACCTTTTCTGACTATTAATCTGCACAATTTAATAATTTAATTAATATTACCTAATTTGTTTATCATTTTCTGCAATCACTGTGCGTTTAAGCAAGTTTTAAAACTAGCTGTGAAATTGTTGATGCTGTTGTTGATCTGAATGTTGCTGACAGAGCCTTAGGATACGTCTCTATACACATGAGTGAGGGGATGGATGCACTATTCTATGGAGGCCTCTGAAGAGAAAAAAATTATCCCAATTTTATATTGAGAGGGATGGTTAATTCCTTTTTAATGCAGACAACGTTAAAAGTCCCTGTTCTGCCGTTGATCTTTTGCATGCATGCTATCATGTATTAGTTTACTCTGTATTTTGATCACATGTCAAACTAAAGAATTTTTGGTCGTATTTTTGTTCCTAATTTTGAAGTAATTGTAAAATAAAAATGTTGTTCTTTTCCGCCGCCATGCTTCGTCTTACTTGTGAAGGTTATACTTGCATTGAACTTGCTTTGTAGACAGTAAGATCCTGCCGGCATTAATTCTCCACTGTGTGGTAATTTTGAGAAATTGCGCACGTTTCTTATCCCGTCAGAATCGGTAAAACTAACGCCATGCGAATGTGTCTTAGCGCAGAGTTTAAAATATTTACGGTTTCCGGTCAATGAAGGCAGTTTGAAATAAAACAAAAACGGTTAAACTTTCTGGATGCGCAAACTCTCGCTCTTGGCAAAATGGTGCAGATAGTTGAGATAAAGGACTGTTACTCGATGAGATTTCGAATCCATCACTCCTTAAACGTGGAGAACATGGATCCAGAAGGTATTAATGATTATAGTGATTAAATGATAATAAAGTTGTAGCTCCCGGTATGTGACAGACGAAATGAACGGCCAAGTCTGCATTGGCCTAATGCTTGTTAGTTTTGAGGTAAAGCTGATAAGTAACACCTTTGGTTTTCGAGGTAAAATAACCGACCTGTTGAATAATTCAACTTTAATCTACAGAAACAAATGTATTTTGAACTGCAAACGGATACATTGGAAGCAGAGTTTTAAAATGAGAAAATGTAACGATGTGATAGGAAATGCCGTTCGTTATACTCCCCTTCTGTCTCCCATTCTTGCTCATCTTGTTTAAATAATAAGAAAATGAAAAGCAAGATCACTGTTAGTGACAAAAGTGCAGGACTAAATGCGTTTCATTTAATATTTATTCATTTGCATATGTGTGAGAGTAAGCGTATGCATGGATGTTGTCTTCTGGTTTAGCTTTCTTAGCTTTATCGGTAATTCACATTATTTCATTTATCTGACAATCTGAAGCCCATGGACTCATTTTAAACTGATTTTGTAGTAGAGTATTTATCCAGTTATTGTCATGTTCTTATATATCTCTCTGTGTTCCATTTTGTCCTAGTTCATGAGTTTGTGGAGGACAAGTTCATCTCCATTCTGGTCGTGAACTTCGAGAGGAGCCCACTGACCATGGAGAACTTGCAGTCTCTGGCCCTCAGTGTCCCTTCATTTTATTGGCGGCTCACTGGGGAGGAGTTGGATCCCAGCCTATTGCACGTAGCAACTGCACGGCTGCAAGTGGTACATCATGGTACAGAGACTGGTGTCCAGCATGGGGATGGAGAATCACCAGCTGAGGAGGATGACCATTACGGACAGGAGCTGCCATCACCCAGCACTAGAAGGGAGGCTTCCCCTGCAGCTCCAGCATCCACGACTGAGGATGCTAATGGGCTTCCTGAGGCTCTCCCCTTGGCCTGGGGTGAAGATGAGCCCTCATCTCCATCCTTATCTGTGGCTTCTGACACTCAACCTGGAAGTCAGATTGAGCCAGAACATGCTGAGCCCTCCAGCTCCACCTTCTGGATCCCTGTGGGCCCTAACAGCACGTGGCAGCAGCTAGAGATCGAAGGCCGCAACTACCTATGGAAGCTGGATGAGCTCAGCATCCCCGAGGGACTCTGGGGCATTACGGACTATGGTGATGACCACACCGTGGTCATGTCCGTGCATGTCTCCGTGCATGTGAGCAGTTCTCTGCGAACATGGGGCATGAGGCAGGAGGAGAGGCCTCCTCAGAGGCCCGCTGGCACCAGTCAGAGGAAGCGCAAGGCCGAGCCCGACGACACCAGCGGCTCAAGTTCTCCTCCACCGCACAAGAGGCCCATGCGCTTCTGACTGGATTCCATGTTTTTACGCTGTAAGTTACATTTTTATTTCAACATAATTAGAAGATCCCGCAGGAAAATATTAGTCAGTTACTTAATAAATGACCAAAAAGTAGTTGAATAGGACAGCTGGCCAACGTGTCTGTGTGCTTCCACTGACTGGCACCCTGACATATAATGATTTTTAACAACGAGGGGGAAAAATTCATACAGTAAATTAGTTAACAATAATTAGTAATCACGTATAGTTCTCATTTATCATAATGTAAAATTCAATAACCTTTTCTGACTATTAATCTGCACAATTTAATAATTTAATTAATATTACCTAATTTGTTTATCATTTTCTGCAATCACTGTGCGTTTAAGCAAGTTTTAAAACTAGCTGTGAAATTGTTGATGCTGTTGTTGATCTGAATGTTGCTGACAGAGCCTTAGGATACGTCTCTATACACATGAGTGAGGGGATGGATGCACTATTCTATGGAGGCCTCTGAAGAGAAAAAAATTATCCCAATTTTATATTGAGAGGGATGGTTAATTCCTTTTTAATGCAGACAACGTTAAAAGTCCCTGTTCTGCCGTTGATCTTTTGCATGCATGCTATCATGTATTAGTTTACTCTGTATTTTGATCACATGTCAAACTAAAGAATTTTTGGTCGTATTTTTGTTCCTAATTTTGAAGCAATTGTAAAATAAAAATGTTGTTCTTTTCCGCCGCCATGCTTCGTCTTACTTGTGAAGGTTATGCTTGCATTGAACTTGCTTTGTAGACAGTAAGATCCTGCCGGCATTAATTCTCCACTGTGTGGTAATTTTGAGAAATTGCGCACGTTTCTTATCCCGTCAGAATCGGTAAAACTAACGCCATGCGAATGTGTCTTAGCGCAGAGTTTAAAATATTTACGGTTTCCGGTCAATGAAGGCAGTTTGAAATAAAACAAAAACGGTTAAACTTTCTGGATGCGCAAACTCTCGCTCTTGGCAAAACGGTGCAGATAGTTGAGATAAAGGACTGTTACTCGATGAGATTTCGAATCCATCACTCCTTAAACGTGGAGAACATGGATCCAGAAGGTATTAATGATTATAGTGATTAAATGATAATAAAGTTGTAGCTCCCGGTATGTGACAGACGAAATGAACGGCCAAGTCTGCATTGGCCTAATGCTTGTTAGTTTTGAGGTAAAGCTGATAAGTAACACCTTTGGTTTTCGAGGTAAAATAACCGACCTGTTGAATAATTCAACTTTAATCTACAGAAACAAATGTATTTTGAACTGCAAACGGATACATTGGAAGCAGAGTTTTAAAATGAGAAAATGTAACGATGTGATAGGAAATGCCGTTCGTTATACTCCCCTTCTGTCTCCCATTCTTGCTCATCTTGTTTAAATAATAAGAAAATGAAAAGCAAGATCACTGTTAGTGACAAAAGTGCAGGACTAAATGTGTTTCATTTAATATTTATTCATTTGGATATGTGTGAGAGTAAGCGTATGTATGGATGTTGTCTTCCGGTTTAGCTTTCTTAGCTTTATCGGTAATTCACATTATTTCATTTATCTGACAATCTGAAGCCCATGGACTCATTTTAAACTGATTTTGTAGTAGAGTATTTATCCAGTTATTGTCATGTTCTTATATATCTCTCTGTGTTCCATTTTGTCCCAGTTCATGAGTTTGTGGAGGACAAGTTCATCTCCATTCTGGTCGTGAACTTCGAGAGGAGCCCACTGACCATGGAGAACTTGCAGTCTCTGGCCCTCAGTGTCCCTTCATTTTATTGGCGGCTCACTGGGGAGGAGTTGGATCCCAGCCTATTGCACGTAGCAACTGCACGGCTGCAAGTGGTACATCATGGTACAGAGACTGGTGTCCAGCATGGGGATGGAGAATCACCAGCTGAGGAGGATGACCATTACGGACAGGAGCTGCCATCACCCAGCTCTAGAAGGGAGGCTTCCCCTGCAGCTCCAGCATCCACGACTGAGGATGCTAATGGGCTTCCTGAGGCTCTCCCCTTGGCCTGGGGTGAAGATGAGCCCTCATCTCCATCCTTATCTGTGGCTTCTGACACTCAACCTGGAAGTCAGATTGAGCCAGAACATGCTGAGCCCTCCAGCTCCACCTTCTGGATCCCTGTGGGCCCTAACAGCACGTGGCAGCAGCTTGAGATCGAAGGCCGCAACTACCTGCGGAAGCTGGATGAGCTCAGCATCCCCGAGGGACTCTGGGGCATTACGGACTACGGTGATGACCACACCGTGCTCATGTCCGTGCATGTCTCCGTGCATGTGAGCAGTTCTCTGCGAACATGGGGCATGAGGCAGGAGGAGAGGCCTCCTCAGAGGCCCGCTGGCACCAGTCAGAGGAAGCGCAAGGCCGAGCCCGACGACACCAGCGGCTCAAGTTCTCCTCCACCGCACAAGAGGCCCATGCGCTTCTGACTGGATTCCATGTTTTTACGCTGTAAGTTACATTTTTATTTCAACATAATTAGAAGATCCCGCAGGAAAATATTAGTCAGTTACTTAATAAATGACCAAAAAGTAGTTGAATAGGACAGCTGGCCAACGTGTCTGTGTGCTTCCACTGACTGGCACCCTGACATATAATGATTTTTAACAACGAGGGGGAAAAATTCATACAGTAAATTAGTTAACAATAATTAGTAATCAAGTATAGTTCTCATTTATCATAATGTAAAATTCAATAACCTTTTCTGACTATTAATCTGCACAATTTAATAATTTAATTAATATTACCTAATTTGTTTATCATTTTCTGCAATCACTGTGCGTTTAAGCAAGTTTTAAAACTAGCTGTGAAATTGTTGATGCTGTTGTTGATCTGAATGTTGCTGACAGAGCCTTAGGATACGTCTCTATACACATGAGTGAGGGGATGGATGCACTATTCTATGGAGGCCTCTGAAGAGAAAAAAATTATCCCAATTTTATATTGAGAGGGATGGTTAATTCCTTTTTAATGCAGACAACGTTAAAAGTCCCTGTTCTGCCGTTGATCTTTTGCATGCATGCTATCATGTATTAGTTTACTCTGTATTTTGATCACATGTCAAACTAAAGAATTTTTGGTCGTATTTTTGTTCCTAATTTTGAAGTAATTGTAAAATAAAAATGTTGTTCTTTTCCGCCGCCATGCTTCGTCTTACTTGTGAAGGTTATACTTGCATTGAACTTGCTTTGTAGACAGTAAGATCCTGCCGGCATTAATTCTCCACTGTGTGGTAATTTTGAGAAATTGCGCACGTTTCTTATCCCGTCAGAATCGGTAAAACTAACGCCATGCGAATGTGTCTTAGCGCAGAGTTTAAAATATTTACGGTTTCCGGTCAATGAAGGCAGTTTGAAATAAAACAAAAACGGTTAAACTTTCTGGATGCGCAAACTCTCGCTCTTGGCAAAATGGTGCAGATAGTTGAGATAAAGGACTGTTACTCGATGAGATTTCGAATCCATCACTCCTTAAACGTGGAGAACATGGATCCAGAAGGTATTAATGATTATAGTGATTAAATGATAATAAAGTTGTAGCTCCCGGTATGTGACAGACGAAATGAACGGCCAAGTCTGCATTGGCCTAATGCTTGTTAGTTTTGAGGTAAAGCTGATAAGTAACACCTTTGGTTTTCGAGGTAAAATAACCGACCTGTTGAATAATTCAACTTTAATCTACAGAAACAAATGTATTTTGAACTGCAAACGGATACATTGGAAGCAGAGTTTTAAAATGAGAAAATGTAACGATGTGATAGGAAATGCCGTTCGTTATACTCCCCTTCTGTCTCCCATTCTTGCTCATCTTGTTTAAATAATAAGAAAATGAAAAGCAAGATCACTGTTAGTGACAAAAGTGCAGGACTAAATGCGTTTCATTTAATATTTATTCATTTGCATATGTGTGAGAGTAAGCGTATGCATGGATGTTGTCTTCTGGTTTAGCTTTCTTAGCTTTATCGGTAATTCACATTATTTCATTTATCTGACAATCTGAAGCCCATGGACTCATTTTAAACTGATTTTGTAGTAGAGTATTTATCCAGTTATTGTCATGTTCTTATATATCTCTCTGTGTTCCATTTTGTCCCAGTTCATGAGTTTGTGGAGGACAAGTTCATCTCCATTCTGGTCGTGAACTTCGAGAGGAGCCCACTGACCATGGAGAACTTGCAGTCTCTGGCCCTCAGTGTCCCTTCATTTTATTGGCGGCTCACTGGGGAGGAGTTGGATCCCAGCCTATTGCACGTAGCAACTGCACGGCTGCAAGTGGTACATCATGGTACAGAGACTGGTGTCCAGCATGGGGATGGAGAATCACCAGCTGAGGAGGATGACCATTACGGACAGGAGCTGCCATCACCCAGCACTAGAAGGGAGGCTTCCCCTGCAGCTCCAGCATCCACGACTGAGGATGCTAATGGGCTTCCTGAGGCTCTCCCCTTGGCCTGGGGTGAAGATGAGCCCTCATCTCCATCCTTATCTGTGGCTTCTGACACTCAACCTGGAAGTCAGATTGAGCCAGAACATGCTGAGCCCTCCAGCTCCACCTTCTGGATCCCTGTGGGCCCTAACAGCACGTGGCAGCAGCTAGAGATCGAAGGCCGCAACTACCTATGGAAGCTGGATGAGCTCAGCATCCCCGAGGGACTCTGGGGCATTACGGACTATGGTGATGACCACACCGTGGTCATGTCCGTGCATGTCTCCGTGCATGTGAGCAGTTCTCTGCGAACATGGGGCATGAGGCAGGAGGAGAGGCCTCCTCAGAGGCCCGCTGGCACCAGTCAGAGGAAGCGCAAGGCCGAGCCCGACGACACCAGCGGCTCAAGTTCTCCTCCACCGCACAAGAGGCCCATGCGCTTCTGACTGGATTCCTTGTTTTTACGCTGTAAGTTACATTTTTATTTCAACATAATTAGAAGATCCCGCAGGAAAATATTAGTCAGTTACTTAATAAATGACCAAAAAGTAGTTGAATAGGACAGCTGGCCAACGTGTCTGTGTGCTTCCACTGACTGGCACCCTGACATATAATGATTTTTAACAACGAGGGGGAAAAATTCATACAGTAAATTAGTTAACAATAATTAGTAATCACGTATAGTTCTCATTTATCATAATGTAAAATTCAATAACCTTTTCTGACTATTAATCTGCACAATTTAATAATTTAATTAATATTACCTAATTTGTTTATCATTTTCTGCAATCACTGTGCGTTTAAGCAAGTTTTAAAACTAGCTGTGAAATTGTTGATGCTGTTGTTGATCTGAATGTTGCTGACAGAGCCTTAGGATACGTCTCTATACACATGAGTGAGGGGATGGATGCACTATTCTATGGAGGCCTCTGAAGAGAAAAAAATTATCCCAATTTTATATTGAGAGGGATGGTTAATTCCTTTTTAATGCAGACAACGTTAAAAGTCCCTGTTCTGTCGTTGATCTTTTGCATGCATGCTATCATGTATTAGTTTACTCTGTATTTTGATCACATGTCAAACTAAAGAATTTTTGGTCGTATTTTTGTTCCTAATTTTGAAGTAATTGTAAAATAAAAATGTTGTTCTTTTCCGCCGCCATGCTTCGTCTTACTTGTGAAGGTTATACTTGCATTGAACTTGCTTTGTAGACAGTAAGATCCTGCCGGCATTAATTCTCCACTGTGTGGTAATTTTGAGAAATTGCGCACGTTTCTTATCCCGTCAGAATCGGTAAAACTAACGCCATGCGAATGTGTCTTAGCGCAGAGTTTAAAATATTTACGGTTTCCGGTCAATGAAGGCAGTTTGAAATAAAACAAAAACGGTTAAACTTTCTGGATGCGCAAACTCTCGCTCTTGGCAAAATGGTGCAGATAGTTGAGATAAAGGACTGTTACTCGATGAGATTTCGAATCCATCACTCCTTAAACGTGGAGAACATGGATCCAGAAGGTATTAATGATTATAGTGATTAAATGATAATAAAGTTGTAGCTCCCGGTATGTGACAGACGAAATGAACGGCCAAGTCTGCATTGGCCTAATGCTTGTTAGTTTTGAGGTAAAGCTGATAAGTAACACCTTTGGTTTTCGAGGTAAAATAACCGACCTGTTGAATAATTCAACTTTAATCTACAGAAACAAATGTATTTTGAACTGCAAACGGATACATTGGAAGCAGAGTTTTAAAATGAGAAAATGTAACGATGTGATAGGAAATGCCGTTCGTTATACTCCCCTTCTGTCTCCCATTCTTGCTCATCTTGTTTAAATAATAAGAAAATGAAAAGCAAGATCACTGTTAGTGACAAAAGTGCAGGACTAAATGTGTTTCATTTAATATTTATTCATTTGGATATGTGTGAGAGTAAGCGTATGCATGGATGTTGTCTTCTGGTTTAGCTTTCTTAGCTTTATCGGTAATTCACATTATTTCATTTATCTGACAATCTGAAGCCCATGGACTCATTTTAAACTGATTTTGTAGTAGAGTATTTATCCAGTTATTGTCATGTTCTTATATATCTCTCTGTGTTCCATTTTGTCCCAGTTCATGAGTTTGTGGAGTACAAGTTCATCTCCATTCTGGTCGTGAACTTCGAGAGGAGCCCACTGACCATGGAGAACTTGCAGTCTCTGGCCCTCAGTGTCCCTTCATTTTATTGGCGGCTCACTGGGGAGGAGTTGGATCCCAGCCTATTGCACGTAGCAACTGCACGGCTGCAAGTGGTACATCATGGTACAGAGACTGGTGTCCAGCATGGGGATGGAGAATCACCAGCTGAGGAGGATGACCATTACGGACAGGAGCTGCCATCACCCAGCTCTAGAAGGGAGGCTTCCCCTGCAGCTCCAGCATCCACGACTGAGGATGCTAATGGGCTTCCTGAGGCTCTCCCCTTGGCCTGGGGTGAAGATGAGCCCTCATCTCCATCCTTATCTGTGGCTTCTGACACTCAACCTGGAAGTCAGATTGAGCCAGAACATGCTGAGCCCTCCAGCTCCACCTTCTGGATCCCTGTGGGCCCTAACAGCACGTGGCAGCAGCTTGAGATCGAAGGCCGCAACTACCTGCGGAAGCTGGATGAGCTCAGCATCCCCGAGGGACTCTGGCGCATTACGGACTACGGTGATGACCACACCGTGGTCATGTCCGTGCATGTCCCCGTGCATGTGAGCAGTTCTCTGCGAACATGGGGCATGAGGCAGGAGGAGAGGCCTCCTCAGAGGCCCGCTGGCACCAGTCAGAGGAAGCGCAAGGCCGAGCCCGACGACACCAGCGGCTCAAGTTCTCCTCCACCGCACAAGAGGCCCATGCGCTTCTGACTGGATTCCATGTTTTTACGCTGTAAGTTACATTTTTATTTCAACATAATTAGAAGATCCCGCAGGAAAATATTAGTCAGTTACTTAATAAATGACCAAAAAGTAGTTGAATAGGACAGCTGGCCAACGTGTCTGTGTGCTTCCACTGACTGGCACCCTGACATATAATGATTTTTAACAACGAGGGGGAAAAATTCATACAGTAAATTAGTTAACAATAATTAGTAATCACGTATAGTTCTCATTTATCATAATGTAAAATTCAATAACCTTTTCTGTCTATTAATCTGCACAATTTAATAATTTAATTAATATTACCTAATTTGTTTATCATTTTCTGCAATCACTGTGCGTTTAAGCAAGTTTTAAAACTAGCTGTGAAATTGTTGATGCTGTTGTTGATCTGAATGTTGCTGACAGAGCCTTAGGATACGTCTCTATACACATGAGTGAGGGGATGGATGCACTATTCTATGGAGGCCTCTGAAGAGAAAAAAATTATCCCAATTTTATATTGAGAGGGATGGTTAATTCCTTTTTAATGCAGACAACGTTAAAAGTCCCTGTTCTGCCGTTGATCTTTTGCATGCATGCTATCATGTATTAGTTTACTCTGTATTTTGATCACATGTCAAACTAAAGAATTTTTGGTCGTATTTTTGTTCCTAATTTTGAAGTAATTGTAAAATAAAAATGTTGTTCTTTTCCGCCGCCATGCTTCGTCTTACTTGTGAAGGTTATACTTGCATTGAACTTGCTTTGTAGACAGTAAGATCCTGCCGGCATTAATTCTCCACTGTGTGGTAATTTTGAGAAATTGCGCACGTTTCTTATCCCGTCAGAATCGGTAAAACTAACGCCATGCGAATGTGTCTTAGCGCAGAGTTTAAAATATTTACGGTTTCCGGTCAATGAAGGCAGTTTGAAATAAAACAAAAACGGTTAAACTTTCTGGATGCGCAAACTCTCGCTCTTGGCAAAATGGTGCAGATAGTTGAGATAAAGGACTGTTACTCGATGAGATTTCGAATCCATCACTCCTTAAACGTGGAGAACATGGATCCAGAAGGTATTAATGATTATAGTGATTAAATGATAATAAAGTTGTAGCTCCCGGTATGTGACAGACGAAATGAACGGCCAAGTCTGCATTGGCCTAATGCTTGTTAGTCTTGAGGTAAAGCTGATAAGTAACACCTTTGGTTTTCGAGGTAAAATAACCGACCTGTTGAAAAATTCAACTTTTATCTACAGAAACGAATGTATTTTGAACTGCAAACGGATACATTGGAAGCAGAGTTTTAAAATGAGAAAATGTAACGATGTGATAGGAAATGCCGTTCGTTATACTCCCCTTCTGTCTCCCATTCTTGCTCATCTTGTTTAAATAATAAGAAAATGAAAAGCAAGATCACTGTTAGTGACAAAAGTGCAGGACTAAATGTGTTTCATTTAATATTTATTCATTTGGATATGTGTGAGAGTAAGCGTATGCATGGATGTTGTCTTCTGGTTTAGCTTTCTTAGCTTTATCGGTAATTCACATTATTTCATTTATCTGACAATCTGAAGCCCATGGACTCATTTTAAACTGATTTTGTAGTAGAGTATTTATCCAGTTATTGTCATGTTCTTATATATCTCTCTGTGTTCCATTTTGTCCCAGTTCATGAGTTTGTGGAGGACAAGTTCATCTCCATTCTGGTCGTGAACTTCGAGAGGAGCCCACTGACCATGGAGAACTTGCAGTCTCTGGCCCTCAGTGTCCCTTCATTTTATTGGCGGCTCACTGGGGAGGAGTTGGATCCCAGCCTATTGCACGTAGCAACTGCACGGCTGCAAGTGGTACATCATGGTACAGAGACTGGTGTCCAGCATGGGGATGGAGAATCACCAGCTGAGGAGGATGACCATTACGGACAGGAGCTGCCATCACCCAGCTCTAGAAGGGAGGCTTCCCCTGCAGCTCCAGCATCCACGACTGAGGATGCTAATGGGCTTCCTGAGGCTCTCCCCTTGGCCTGGGGTGAAGATGAGCCCTCATCTCCATCCTTATCTGTGGCTTCTGACACTCAACCTGGAAGTCAGATTGAGCCAGAACATGCTGAGCCCTCCAGCTCCACCTTCTGGATCCCTGTGGGCCCTAACAGCACGTGGCAGCAGCTTGAGATCGAAGGCCGCAACTACCTGCGGAAGCTGGATGAGCTCAGCATCCCCGAGGAACTCTGGGGCATTACGGACTACGGTGATGACCACACCGTGGTCATGTCCGTGCATGTCCCCGTGCATGTGAGCAGTTCTCTGCGAACATGGGGCATGAGGCAAGAGGAGAGGCCTCCTCAGAGGCCCGCTGGCACCAGTCAGAGGAAGCGCAAGGCCGAGCCCGACGACACCAGCGGCTCAAGTTCTCCTCCACCGCACAAGAGGCCCATGCGCTTCTGACTGGATTCCATGTTTTTACGCTGTAAGTTACATTTTTATTTTAACATAATTAGAAGATCCCGCAGGAAAATATTAGTCAGTTACTTAATAAATGACCAAAAAGTAGTTGAATAGGACAGCTGGCCAACGTGTCTGTGTGCTTCCACTGACTGGCACCCTGACATATAATGATTTTTAACAACGAGGGGGAGAAATTCATACAGTAAATTAGTTAACAATAATTAGTAATCAAGTATAGTTCTCATTTATCATAATGTAAAATTCAATAACCTTTTCTGACTATTAATCTGCACAATTTAATAATTTAATTAATATTACCTAATTTGTTTATCATTTTCTGCAATCACTGTGCGTTTAAGCAAGTTTTAAAACTAGCTGTGAAATTGGTGATGCTGTTGTTGATCTGAATGTTGCTGACAGAGCCTTAGGATACGTCTCTATACACATGAGTGAGGGGATGGATGCACTATTCTATGGAGGCCTCTGAAGAGAAAAAAATTATCCCAATTTTATATTGAGAGGGATGGTTAATTCCTTTTTAATGCAGACAACGTTAAACGTCCCTGTTCTGCCGTTGATCTTTTGCATGCATGCTATCATGTATTAGTTTACTCTGTATTTTGATCACATGTCAAACTAAAGAATTTTTGGTCGTATTTTTGTTCCTAATTTTGAAGTAATTGTAAAATAAAAATGTTGTTCTTTTCCGCTGCCATGCTTCGTCTTACTTGTGAAGGTTATACTTGCATTGAACTTGCTTTGTAGACAGTAAGATCCTGCCGGCATTAATTCTCCACTGTGTGGTAATTTTGAGAAATTGCGCACGTTTCTTATCCCGTCAGAATCGGTAAAACTAACGCCATGCGAATGTGTCTTAGCGCAGAGTTTAAAATATTTACGGTTTCCGGTCAATGAAGGCAGTTTGAAATAAAACAAAAACGGTTAAACTTTCTGGATGCGCAAACTCTCGCTCTTGGCAAAATGGTGCAGATAGTTGAGATAAAGGACTGTTACTCGATGAGATTTCGAATCCATCACTCCTTAAACGTGGAGAACATGGATCCAGAAGGTATTAATGATTATAGTGATTAAATGATAATAAAGTTGTAGCTCCCGGTATGTGACAGACGAAATGAACGGCCAAGTCTGCATTGGCCTAATGCTTGTTAGTTTTGAGGTAAAGCTGATAAGTAACACCTTTGGTTTTCGAGGTAAAATAACCGACCTGTTGAATAATTCAACTTTAATCTACAGAAACAAATGTATTTTGAACTGCAAACGGATACATTGGAAGCAGAGTTTTAAAATGAGAAAATGTAACGATGTGATAGGAAATGCCGTTCGTTATACTCCCCTTCTGTCTCCCATTCTTGCTCATCTTGTTTAAATAATAAGAAAATGAAAAGCAAGATCACTGTTAGTGACAAAAGTGCAGGACTAAATGTGTTTCATTTAATATTTATTCATTTGGATATGTGTGAGAGTAAGCGTATGCATGGATGTTGTCTTCTGGTTTAGCTTTCTTAGCTTTATCGGTAATTCACATTATTTCATTTATCTGACAATCTGAAGCCCATGGACTCATTTTAAACTGATTTTGTACAGTAGTAGAGTATTTATCCAGTTATTGTCATGTTCTTATATATCTCTCTGTGTTCCATTTTGTCCCAGTTCATGAGTTTGTGGAGGACAAGTTCATCTCCATTCTGGTCGTGAACTTCGAGAGGAGCCCACTGACCATGGAGAACTTGCAGTCTCTGGCCCTCAGTGTCCCTTCATTTTATTGGCGGCTCACTGGGGAGGAGTTGGATCCCAGCCTATTGCACGTAGCAACTGCACGGCTGCAAGTGGTACATCATGGTACAGAGACTGGTGTCCAGCATGGGGATGGAGAATCACCAGCTGAGGAGGATGACCATTACGGACAGGAGCTGCCATCACCCAGCTCTAGAAGGGAGGCTTCCCCTGCAGCTCCAGCATCCACGACTGAGGATGCTAATGGGCTTCCTGAGGCTCTCCCCTTGGCCTGGGGTGAAGATGAGCCCTCATCTCCATCCTTATCTGTGGCTTCTGACACTCAACCTGGAAGTCAGATTGAGCCAGAACATGCTGAGCCCTCCAGCTCCACCTTCTGGATCCCTGTGGGCCCTAACAGCACGTGGCAGCAGCTTGAGATCGAAGGCCGCAACTACCTGCGGAAGCTGGATGAGCTCAGCATCCCCGAGGGACTCTGGGGCATTACGGACTACGGTGATGACCACACCGTGGTCATGTCCGTGCATGTCTCCGTGCATGTGAGCAGTTCTCTGCGAACATGGGGCGTGAGGCAGGAGGAGAGGCCTCCTCAGAGGCCCGCTGGCACCAGACAGAGGAAGCGCAAGGCCGAGCCCGACGACACCAGCGGCTCAAGTTCTCCTCCACCGCACAAGAGGCCCATGCGCTTCTGACTGGATTCCATGTTTTTACGCTGTAAGTTACATTTTTATTTCAACATAATTAGAAGATCCCGCAGGAAAATATTAGTCAGTTACTTAATAAATGACCAAAAAGTAGTTGAACAGGACAGCTGGCCAACGTGTCTGTGTGCTTCCACTGACTGGCACCCTGACATATAATGATTTTTAACAACGAGGGGGAAAAATTAATACAGTAAATTAGTTAACAATAATTAGTAATCATGTATAGTTCTCATTTATCATAATGTAAAATTCAATAACCTTTTCTGTCTATTAATCTGCACAATTTAATAATTTAATTAATATTACCTAATTTGTTTATCATTTTCTGCAATCACTGTGCGTTTAAGCAAGTTTTAAAACTAGCTGTGAAATTGTTGATGCTGTTGTTGATCTGAATGTTGCTGACAGAGCCTTAGGATACGTCTCTATACACATGAGTGAGGGGATGGATGCACTATTCTATGGAGGCCTCTGAAGAGAAAAAAATTATCCCAATTTTATATTGAGAGGGATGGTTAATTCCTTTTTAATGCAGACAACGTTAAAAGTCCCTGTTCTGCCGTTGATCTTTTGCATGCATGCTATCATGTATTAGTTTACTCTGTATTTTGATCACATGTCAAACTAAAGAATTTTTGGTCGTATTTTTGTTCCTAATTTTGAAGTAATTGTAAAATAAAAATGTTGTTCTTTTCCGCCGCCATGCTTCGTCTTACTTGTGAAGGTTATACTTGCATTGAACTTGCTTTGTAGACAGTAAGATCCTGCCGGCATTAATTCTCCACTGTGTGGTAATTTTGAGAAATTGCGCACGTTTCTTATCCCGTCAGAATCGGTAAAACTAACGCCATGCGAATGTGTCTTAGCGCAGAGTTTAAAATATTTACGGTTTCCGGTCAATGAAGGCAGTTTGAAATAAAACAAAAACGGTTAAACTTTCTGGATGCGCAAACTCTCGCTCTTGGCAAAATGGTGCAGATAGTTGAGATAAAGGACTGTTACTCGATGAGATTTCGAATCCATCACTCCTTAAACGTGGAGAACATGGATCCAGAAGGTATTAATGATTATAGTGATTAAATGATAATAAAGTTGTAGCTCCCGGTATGTGACAGACGAAATGAACGGCCAAGTCTGCATTGGCCTAATGCTTGTTAGTCTTGAGGTAAAGCTGATAAGTAACACCTTTGGTTTTCGAGGTAAAATAACCGACCTGTTGAAAAATTCAACTTTTATCTACAGAAACGAATGTATTTTGAACTGCAAACGGATACATTGGAAGCAGAGTTTTAAAATGAGAAAATGTAACGATGTGATAGGAAATGCCATTCGTTATACTCCCCTTCTGTCTCCCATTCTTGCTCATCTTGTTTAAATAATAAGAAAATGAAAAGCAAGATCACTGTTAGTGACAAAAGTGCAGGACTAAATGTGTTTCATTTAATATTTATTCATTTGGATATGTGTGAGAGTAAGCGTATGCATGGATGTTGTCTTCTGGTTTAGCTTTCTTAGCTTTATCGGTAATTCACATTATTTCATTTATCTGACAATCTGAAGCCCATGGACTCATTTTAAACTGATTTTGTAGTAGAGTATTTATCCAGTTATTGTCATGTTCTTATATATCTCTCTGTGTTCCATTTTGTCCCAGTTCATGAGTTTGTGGAGGACAAGTTCATCTCCATTCTGGTCGTGAACTTCGAGAGGAGCCCACTGACCATGGAGAACTTGCAGTCTCTGGCCCTCAGTGTCCCTTCATTTTATTGGCGGCTCACTGGGGAGGAGTTGGATCCCAGCCTATTGCACGTAGCAACTGCACGGCTGCAAGTGGTACATCATGGTACAGAGACTGGTGTCCAGCATGGGGATGGAGAATCACCAGCTGAGGAGGATGACCATTACGGACAGGAGCTGCCATCACCCAGCTCTAGAAGGGAGGCTTCCCCTGCAGCTCCAGCATCCACGACTGAGGATGCTAATGGGCTTCCTGAGGCTCTCCCCTTGGCCTGGGGTGAAGATGAGCCCTCATCTCCATCCTTATCTGTGGCTTCTGACACTCAACCTGGAAGTCAGATTGAGCCAGAACATGCTGAGCCCTCCAGTTCCACCTTCTGGATCCCTGTGGGCCCTAACAGCACGTGGCAGCAGCTTGAGATCGAAGGCCGCAACTACCTGCGGAAGCTGGATGAGCTCAGCATCCCGAGGGACTCTGGGGCATTACGGACTACGGTGATGACCACACCGTGCTCATGTCCGTGCATGTGAGCAGTTCTCTGCGAACATGGGGCGTGAGGCAGGAGGAGAGGCCTCCTCAGAGGCCCGCTGGCACCAGACAGAGGAAGCGCAAGGCCGAGCCCGACGACACCAGCGGCTCAAGTTCTCCTCCACCGCACAAGAGGCCCATGCGCTTCTGACTGGATTCCATGTTTTTACGCTGTAAGTTACATTTTTATTTCAACATAATTAGAAGATCCCGCAGGAAAATATTAGTCAGTTACTTAATAAATGACCAAAAAGTAGTTGAATAGGACAGCTGGCCAACGTGTCTGTGTGCTTCCACTGACTGGCACCCTGACATATAATGATTTTTAACAACGAGGGGGAAAAATTAATACAGTAAATTAGTTAACAATAATTAGTAATCATGTATAGTTCTCATTTATCATAATGTAAAATTCAATAACCTTTTCTGTCTATTAATCTGCACAATTTAATAATTTAATTAATATTACCTAATTTGTTTATCATTTTCTGCAATCACTGTGCGTTTAAGCAAGTTTTAAAACTAGCTGTGAAATTGTTGATGCTGTTGTTGATCTGAATGTTGCTGACAGAGCCTTAGGATACGTCTCTATACACATGAGTGAGGGGATGGATGCACTATTCTATGGAGGCCTCTGAAGAGAAAAAAATTATCCCAATTTTATATTGAGAGGGATGGTTAATTCCTTTTTAATGCAGACAACGTTAAAAGTCCCTGTTCTGCCGTTGATCTTTTGCATGCATGCTATCATGTATTAGTTTACTCTGTATTTTGATCACATGTCAAACTAAAGAATTTTTGGTCGTATTTTTGTTCCTAATTTTGAAGTAATTGTAAAATAAAAATGTTGTTCTTTTCCGCCGCCATGCTTCGTCTTACTTGTGAAGGTTATACTTGCATTGAACTTGCTTTGTAGACAGTAAGATCCTGCCGGCATTAATTCTCCACTGTGTGGTAATTTTGAGAAATTGCGCACGTTTCTTATCCCGTCAGAATCGGTAAAACTAACGCCATGCGAATGTGTCTTAGCGCAGAGTTTAAAATATTTACGGTTTCCGGTCAATGAAGGCAGTTTGAAATAAAACAAAAACGGTTAAACTTTCTGGATGCGCAAACTCTCGCTCTTGGCAAAACGGTGCAGATAGTTGAGATAAAGGACTGTTACTCGATGAGATTTCGAATCCATCACTCCTTAAACGTGGAGAACATGGATCCAGAAGGTATTAATGATTATAGTGATTAAATGATAATAAAGTTGTAGCTCCCGGTATGTGACAGACGAAATGAACGGCCAAGTCTGCATTGGCCTAATGCTTGTTAGTTTTGAGGTAAAGCTGATAAGTAACACCTTTGGTTTTCGAGGTAAAATAACTGACCTGTTGAATAATTCAACTTTAATCTACAGAAACAAATGTATTTTGAACCGCAAACGGATACATTGGAAGCAGAGTTTTAAAATGAGAAAATGTAACGATGTGATAGGAAATGCCGTTCGTTATACTCCCCTTCTGTCTCCCATTCTTGCTCATCTTGTTTAAATAATAAGAAAATGAAAAGCAAGATCACTGTTAGTGACAAAAGTGCAGGACTAAATGTGTTTCATTTAATATTTATTCATTTGGATATGTGTGAGAGTAAGCGTATGCATGGATGTTGTCTTCTGGTTTAGCCTTCTTAGCTTTATCGGTAATTCACATTATTTCATTTATCTGACAATCTGAAGCCCATGGACTCATTTTAAACTGATTTTGTAGTAGAGTATTTATCCAGTTATTGTCATGTTCTTATATATCTCTCTGTGTTCCATTTTGTCCCAGTTCATGAGTTTGTGGAGGACAAGTTCATCTCCATTCTGGTCGTGAACTTCGAGAGGAGCCCACTGACCATGGAGAACTTGCAGTCTCTGGCCCTCAGTGTCCCTTCATTTTATTGGCGGCTCACTGGGGAGGAGTTGGATCCCAGCCTATTGCACGTAGCAACTGCACGGCTGCAAGTGGTACATCATGGTACAGAGACTGGTGTCCAGCATGGGGATGGAGAATCACCAGCTGAGGAGGATGACCATTACGGACAGGAGCTGCCATCACCCAGCTCTAGAAGGGAGGCTTCCCCTGCAGCTCCAGCATCCACGACTGAGGATGCTAATGGGCTTCCTGAGGCTCTCCCCTTGGCCTGGGGTGAAGATGAGCCCTCGTCTCCATCCTTATCTGTGGCTTCTGACACTCAACCTGGAAGTCAGATTGAGCCAGAACATGCTGAGCCCTCCAGCTCCACCTTCTGGATCCCTGTGGGCCCTAACAGCATGTGGCAGCAGCTTGAGATCGAAGGCCGCAACTACCTGCGGAAGCTGGATGAGCTCAGCATCCCCGAGGGACTCTGGGGCATTACGGACTACGGTGATGACCACACCGTGGTCATGTCCGTGCATGTCCCCGTGCATGTGAGCAGTTCTCTGCGAACATGGGGCATGAGGCAGGAGGAGAGGCCTCCTCAGAGGCCCGCTGGCACCAGTCAGAGGAAGCGCAAGGCCGAGCCCGACGACACCAGCGGCTCAAGTTCTCCTCCACCGCACAAGAGGCCCATGCGCTTCTGACTGGATTCCATGTTTTTACGCTGTAAGTTACATTTTTATTTCAACATAATTAGAAGATCCCGCAGGAAAATATTAGTCAGTTACTTAATAAATGACCAAAAAGTAGTTGAATAGGACAGCTGGCCAACGTGTCTGTGTGCTTCCACTGACTGGCACCCTGACATATAATGATTTTTAACAACGAGGGGGAGAAATTCATACAGTAAATTAGTTAACAATAATTAGTAATCACGTATAGTTCTCATTTATCATAATGTAAAATTCAATAACCTTTTCTGACTATTAATCTGCACAATTTAATAATTTAATTAATATTACCTAATTTGTTTATCATTTTCTGCAATCACTGTGCGTTTAAGCAAGTTTTAAAACTAGCTGTGAAATTGTTGATGCTGTTGTTGATCTGAATGTTGCTGACAGAGCCTTAGGATACGTCTCTATACACATGAGTGAGGGGATGGATGCACTATTCTATGGAGGCCTCTGAAGAGAAAAAAATTATCCCAATTTTATATTGAGAGGGATGGTTAATTCCTTTTTAATGCAGACAACGTTAAAAGTCCCTGTTCTGCCGTTGATCTTTTGCATGCATGCTATCATGTATTAGTTTACTCTGTATTTTGATCACATGTCAAACTAAAGAATTTTTGGTCGTATTTTTGTTCCTAATTTTGAAGTAATTGTAAAATAAAAATGTTGTTCTTTTCCGCCGCCATGCTTCGTCTTACTTGTGAAGGTTATACTTGCATTGAACTTGCTTTGTAGACAGTAAGATCCTGCCGGCATTAATTCTCCACTGTGTGGTAATTTTGAGAAATTGCGCACGTTTCTTATCCCGTCAGAATCGGTAAAACTAACGCCATGCGAATGTGTCTTAGCGCAGAGTTTAAAATATTTACGGTTTCCGGTCAATGAAGGCAGTTTGAAATAAAACAAAAACGGTTAAACTTTCTGGATGCGCAAACTCTCGCTCTTGGCAAAACGGTGCAGATAGTTGAGATAAAGGACTGTTACTCGATGAGATTTCGAATCCATCACTCCTTAAACGTGGAGAACATGGATCCAGAAGGTATTAATGATTATAGTGATTAAATGATAATAAAGTTGTAGCTCCCGGTATGTGACAGACGAAATGAACGGCCAAGTCTGCATTGGCCTAATGCTTGTTAGTTTTGAGGTAAAGCTGATAAGTAACACCTTTGGTTTTCGAGGTAAAATAACTGACCTGTTGAATAATTCAACTTTAATCTACAGAAACAAATGTATTTTGAACCGCAAACGGATACATTGGAAGCAGAGTTTTAAAATGAGAAAATGTAACGATGTGATAGGAAATGCCGTTCGTTATACTCCCCTTCTGTCTCCCATTCTTGCTCATCTTGTTTAAATAATAAGAAAATGAAAAGCAAGATCACTGTTAGTGACAAAAGTGCAGGACTAAATGTGTTTCATTTAATATTTATTCATTTGGATATGTGTGAGAGTAAGCGTATGCATGGATGTTGTCTTCTGGTTTAGCCTTCTTAGCTTTATCGGTAATTCACATTATTTCATTTATCTGACAATCTGAAGCCCATGGACTCATTTTAAACTGATTTTGTAGTAGAGTATTTATCCAGTTATTGTCATGTTCTTATATATCTCTCTGTGTTCCATTTTGTCCCAGTTCATGAGTTTGTGGAGGACAAGTTCATCTCCATTCTGGTCGTGAACTTCGAGAGGAGCCCACTGACCATGGAGAACTTGCAGTCTCTGGCCCTCAGTGTCCCTTCATTTTATTGGCGGCTCACTGGGGAGGAGTTGGATCCCAGCCTATTGCACGTAGCAACTGCACGGCTGCAAGTGGTACATCATGGTACAGAGACTGGTGTCCAGCATGGGGATGGAGAATCACCAGCTGAGGAGGATGACCATTACGGACAGGAGCTGCCATCACCCAGCTCTAGAAGGGAGGCTTCCCCTGCAGCTCCAGCATCCACGACTGAGGATGCTAATGGGCTTCCTGAGGCTCTCCCCTTGGCCTGGGGTGAAGATGAGCCCTCGTCTCCATCCTTATCTGTGGCTTCTGACACTCAACCTGGAAGTCAGATTGAGCCAGAACATGCTGAGCCCTCCAGCTCCACCTTCTGGATCCCTGTGGGCCCTAACAGCATGTGGCAGCAGCTTGAGATCGAAGGCCGCAACTACCTGCGGAAGCTGGATGAGCTCAGCATCCCCGAGGGACTCTGGGGCATTACGGACTACGGTGATGACCACACCGTGGTCATGTCCGTGCATGTCCCCGTGCATGTGAGCAGTTCTCTGCGAACATGGGGCATGAGGCAGGAGGAGAGGCCTCCTCAGAGGCCCGCTGGCACCAGTCAGAGGAAGCGCAAGGCCGAGCCCGACGACACCAGCGGCTCAAGTTCTCCTCCACCGCACAAGAGGCCCATGCGCTTCTGACTGGATTCCATGTTTTTACGCTGTAAGTTACATTTTTATTTCAACATAATTAGAAGATCCCGCAGGAAAATATTAGTCAGTTACTTAATAAATGACCAAAAAGTAGTTGAATAGGACAGCTGGCCAACGTGTCTGTGTGCTTCCACTGACTGGCACCCTGACATATAATGATTTTTAACAACGAGGGGGAGAAATTCATACAGTAAATTAGTTAACAATAATTAGTAATCACGTATAGTTCTCATTTATCATAATGTAAAATTCAATAACCTTTTCTGACTATTAATCTGCACAATTTAATAATTTAATTAATATTACCTAATTTGTTTATCATTTTCTGCAATCACTGTGCGTTTAAGCAAGTTTTAAAACTAGCTGTGAAATTGTTGATGCTGTTGTTGATCTGAATGTTGCTGACAGAGCCTTAGGATACGTCTCTATACACATGAGTGAGGGGATGGATGCACTATTCTATGGAGGCCTCTGAAGAGAAAAAAATTATCCCAATTTTATATTGAGAGGGATGGTTAATTCCTTTTTAATGCAGACAACGTTAAAAGTCCCTGTTCTGCCGTTGATCTTTTGCATGCATGCTATCATGTATTAGTTTACTCTGTATTTTGATCACATGTCAAACTAAAGAATTTTTGGTCGTATTTTTGTTCCTAATTTTGAAGTAATTGTAAAATAAAAATGTTGTTCTTTTCCGCCGCCATGCTTCGTCTTACTTGTGAAGGTTATACTTGCATTGAACTTGCTTTGTAGACAGTAAGATCCTGCCGGCATTAATTCTCCACTGTGTGGTAATTTTGAGAAATTGCGCACGTTTCTTATCCCGTCAGAATCGGTAAAACTAACGCCATGCGAATGTGTCTTAGCGCAGAGTTTAAAATATTTACGGTTTCCGGTCAATGAAGGCAGTTTGAAATAAAACAAAAACGGTTAAACTTTCTGGATGCGCAAACTCTCGCTCTTGGCAAAACGGTGCAGATAGTTGAGATAAAGGACTGTTACTCGATGAGATTTCGAATCCATCACTCCTTAAACGTGGAGAACATGGATCCAGAAGGTATTAATGATTATAGTGATTAAATGATAATAAAGTTGTAGCTCCCGGTATGTGACAGACGAAATGAACGGCCAAGTCTGCATTGGCCTAATGCTTGTTAGTTTTGAGGTAAAGCTGATAAGTAACACCTTTGGTTTTCGAGGTAAAATAACCGACCTGTTGAATAATTCAACTTTAATCTACAGAAACAAATGTATTTTGAACTGCAAACGGATACATTGGAAGCAGAGTTTTAAAATGAGAAAATGTAACGATGTGATAGGAAATGCCGTTCGTTATACTCCCCTTCTGTCTCCCATTCTTGCTCATCTTGTTTAAATAATAAGAAAATGAAAAGCAAGATCACTGTTAGTGACAAAAGTGCAGGACTAAATGTGTTTCATTTAATATTTATTCATTTGCATATGTGTGAGAGTAAGCGTATGCATGGATGTTGTCTTCCGGTTTAGCTTTCTTAGCTTTATCGGTAATTCACATTATTTCATTTATCTGACAATCTGAAGCCCATGGACTCATTTTAAACTGATTTTGTAGTAGAGTATTTATCCAGTTATTGTCATGTTCTTATATATCTCTCTGTGTTCCATTTTGTCCCAGTTCATGAGTTTGTGGAGGACAAGTTCATCTCCATTCTGGTCGTGAACTTCGAGAGGAGCCCACTGACCATGGAGAACTTGCAGTCTCTGGCCCTCAGTGTCCCTTCATTTTATTGGCGGCTCACTGGGGAGGAGTTGGATCCCAGCCTATTGCACGTAGCAACTGCACGGCTGCAAGTGGTACATCATGGTACAGAGACTGGTGTCCAGCATGGGGATGGAGAATCACCAGCTGAGGAGGATGACCATTACGGACAGGAGCTGCCATCACCCAGCTCTAGAAGGGAGGCTTCCCCTGCAGCTCCAGCATCCACGACTGAGGATGCTAATGGGCTTCCTGAGGCTCTCCCCTTGGCCTGGGGTGAAGATGAGCCCTCGTCTCCATCCTTATCTGTGGCTTCTGACACTCAACCTGGAAGTCAGATTGAGCCAGAACATGCTGAGCCCTCCAGCTCCACCTTCTGGATCCCTGTGGGCCCTAACAGCACGTGGCAGCAGCTTGAGATCGAAGGCCGCAACTACCTATGGAAGCTGGATGAGCTCAGCATCCCCGAGGGACTCTGGGGCATTACGGACTACGGCGATGACCACACCGTGGTCATGTCCGTGCATGTCCCCGTGCATGTGAGCAGTTCTCTGCGAACATGGGGCATGAGGCAGGAGGAGAGGCCTCCTCAGAGGCCCGCTGGCACCAGTCAGAGGAAGCGCAAGGCCGAGCCCGATGACACCAGCGGCTCAAGTTCTCCTCCACCGCACAAGAGGCCCATGCGCTTCTGACTGGATTCCATGTTTTTACGCTGTAAGTTACATTTTTATTTCAACATAATTAGAAGATCCCGCAGGAAAATATTAGTCAGTTACTTAATAAATGACCAAAAAGTAGTTGAATAGGACAGCTGGCCAACGTGTCTGTGTGCTTCCACTGACTGGCACCCTGACATATAATGATTTTTAACAACGAGGGGGAGAAATTCATACAGTAAATTAGGGATGCACCGAATGTTCGGCAACCGAAATTATTTGGCCGAAAATTGCCAAAAAAAGCACTTTCGGTGTTCGGCCGAATAAGTAAAAAGGCAGAATAAATTTTGCCGAACAATGACGTTTTTAATGACGCGATCAAATAGTAACCCGGTTAGAGTGAGAGGCGCGCGCTTTATGCAGCAAACATGTCAGCAGTGTGGAAGCACTTTAAAGTGTCAGAGAAAGAGGCAAAAACGGCCGTTTGCAGACTCTGTTCTGCTGAATTGTCCAGAGGGGGTGCATCTGCAAAAACGTACACCACTTCAAGTTTAATTTATCACTTAAAATCAAGACACCCCGAACATCATGCAGAGTACGAGAAAGACACGGCGGCGGCTACGGCAACAGCAGCAGCGAAAAGGAAAGTAGCTCCTCCCAGTCCTAGCAAATTTTTACTATTTAATTATTGTAATGGTGAAAAAATTGGCAAAATAAATGGAAAAAAATGCGAAACACCGCGTTCGGTATTCGGTATTCGGCCTTCGGCCAAGCATTTCATTATTATTCGGCTTCGGCTTCGGCCAAGAATTTCATTTCGGTGCATCCCTACAGTAAATTAGTTAACAATAATTAGTAATCACGTATAGTTCTCATTTATCATAATGTAAAATTCAATAACCTTTTCTGACTATTAATCTGCACAATTTAATAATTTAATTAATATTACCTAATTTGTTTATCATTTTCTGCAATCACTGTGCGTTTAAGCAAGTTTTAAAACTAGCTGTGAAATTGTTGATGCTGTTGTTGATCTGAATGTTGCTGACAGAGCCTTAGGATACGTCTCTATACACATGAGTGAGGGGATGGATGCACTATTCTATGGAGGCCTCTGAAGAGAAAAAAATTATCCCAATTTTATATTGAGAGGGATGGTTAATTCCTTTTTAATGCAGACAACGTTAAAAGTCCCTGTTCTGCCGTTGATCTTTTGCATGCATGCTATCATGTATTAGTTTACTCTGTATTTTTATCACATGTCAAACTAAAGAATTTTTGGTCGTATTTTTGTTCCTAATTTTGAAGTAATTGTAAAATAAAAATGTTGTTCTTTTCCGCCGCCATGCTTCGTCTTACTTGTGAAGGTTATACTTGCATTGAACTTGCTTTGTAGACAGTAAGATCCTGCCGGCATTAATTCTCCACTGTGTGGTAATTTTGAGAAATTGCGCACGTTTCTTATCCCGTCAGAATCGGTAAAACTAACGCCATGCGAATGTGTCTTAGCGCAGAGTTTAAAATATTTACGGTTTCCGGTCAATGAAGGCAGTTTGAAATAAAACAAAAACGGTTAAACTTTCTGGATGCGCAAACTCTCGCTCTTGGCAAAATGGTGCAGATAGTTGAGATAAAGGACTGTTACTCGATGAGATTTCGAATCCATCACTCCTTAAACGTGGAGAACATGGATCCAGAAGGTATTAATGATTATAGTGATTAAATGATAATAAAGTTGTAGCTCCCGGTATGTGACAGACGAAATGAACGGCCAAGTCTGCATTGGCCTAATGCTTGTTAGTCTTGAGGTAAAGCTGATAAGTAACACCTTTGGTTTTCGAGGTAAAATAACCGACCTGTTGAAAAATTCAACTTTTATCTACAGAAACGAATGTATTTTGAACTGCAAACGGATACATTGGAAGCAGAGTTTTAAAATGAGAAAATGTAACGATGTGATAGGAAATGCCATTCGTTATACTCCCCTTCTGTCTCCCATTCTTGCTCATCTTGTTTAAATAATAAGAAAATGAAAAGCAAGATCACTGTTAGTGACAAAAGTGCAGGACTAAATGTGTTTCATTTAATATTTATTCATTTGGATATGTGTGAGAGTAAGCGTATGCATGGATGTTGTCTTCTGGTTTAGCTTTCTTAGCTTTATCGGTAATTCACATTATTTCATTTATCTGACAATCTGAAGCCCATGGACTCATTTTAAACTGATTTTGTAGTAGAGTATTTATCCAGTTATTGTCATGTTCTTATATATCTCTCTGTGTTCCATTTTGTCCCAGTTCATGAGTTTGTGGAGGACAAGTTCATCTCCATTCTGGTCGTGAACTTCGAGAGGAGCCCACTGACCATGGAGAACTTGCAGTCTCTGGCCCTCAGTGTCCATTCATTTTATTGGCGGCTCACTGGGGAGGAGTTGGATCCCAGCCTATTGCACGTACTGTAGCAACTGCACGGCTGCAAGTGGTACATCATGGTACAGAGACTGGTGTCCAGCATGGGGATGGAGAATCACCAGCTGAGGAGGATGACCATTACGGACAGGAGCTGCCATCACCCAGCTCTAGAAGGGAGGCTTTCCCTGCAGCTCCAGCATCCATGACTGAGGATGCTAATGGGCTTCCTGAGGCTCTCCCCTTGGCCTGGGGTGAAGATGAGCCCTCATCTCCATCCTTATCTGTGGCTTCTGACACTCAACCTGGAAGTCAGATTGAGCCAGAACATGCTGAGCCCTCCAGCTCCACCTTCTGGATCCCTGTGGGCCCTAACAGCACGTGGCAGCAGCTTGAGATCGAAGGCCGCAACTACCTGCGGAAGCTGGATGAGCTCAGCATCCCCGAGGGACTCTGGGGCATTACGGACTACGGTGATGACCACACCGTGCTCATGTCCGTGCATGTCTCCGTGCATGTGAGCAGTTCTCTGCGAACATGGGGCGTGAGGCAGGAGGAGAGGCCTCCTCAGAGGCCCGCTGGCACCAGTCAGAGGAAGCGCAAGGCCGAGCCCGACGACACCAGCGGCTCAAGTTCTCCTCCACCGCACAAGAGGCCCATGCGCTTCTGACTGGATTCCATGTTTTTACGCTGTAAGTTACATTTTTATTTCAACATAATTAGAAGATCCCGCAGGAAAATTTTAGTCAGTTACTTAATAAATGACCAAAAAGTAGTTGAATTGGACAGCTGGCCAACGTGTCTGTGTGCTTCCACTGACTGGCACCCTGACATATAATGATTTTTAACAACGAGGGGGAAAAATTCATACAGTAAATTAGTTAACATTAATTAGTAATCAAGTATAGTTCTCATTTATAATAATGTAAAATTCAATAACCTTTTCTGACTATTAATCTGCACAATTTAATAATTTAATTAATATTACCTAATTTGTTTATCATTTTCTGCAATCACTGTGCGTTTAAGCAAGTTTTAAAACTAGCTGTGAAATTGTTGATGCTGTTGTTGATCTGAATGTTGCTGACAGAGCCTTAGAATACGTCTCTATACACATGAGTGAGGGGATGGATGCACTATTCTATGGAGGCCTCTGAAGAGAAAAAAATTATCCCAATTTTATATTGAGAGGGATGGTTAATTCCTTTTTAATGCAGACAACGTTAAAAGTCCCTGTTCTGCCGTTGATCTTTTGCATGCATGCTATCATGTATTAGTTTACTCTGTATTTTGATCACATGTCAAACTAAAGAATTTTTGGTCGTATTTTTGTTCCTAATTTTGAAGTAATTGTAAAATAAAAATGTTGTTCTTTTCCGCCGCCATGCTTCGTCTTACTTGTGAAGGTTATACTTGCATTGAACTTGCTTTGTAGACAGTAAGATCCTGCCAGCATTAATTCTCCACTGTGTGGTAATTTTGAGAAATTGCGCACGTTTCTTATCCCGTCAGAATCGGTAAAACTAACGCCATGCGAATGTGTCTTAGCGCAGAGTTTAAAATATTTACGGTTTCCGGTCAATGAAGGCAGTTTGAAATAAAACAAAAACGGTTAAACTTTCTGGATGCGCAAACTCTCGCTCTTGGCAAAATGGTGCAGATAGTTGAGATAAAGGACTGTTACTCGATGAGATTTCGAATCCATCACTCCTTAAACGTGGAGAACATGGATCCAGAAGGTATTAATGATTATAGTGATTAAATGATAATAAAGTTGTAGCTCCCGGTATGTGACAGACGAAATGAACGGCCAAGTCTGCATTGGCCTAATGCTTGTTAGTTTTGAGGTAAAGCTGATAAGTAACACCTTTGGTTTTCGAGGTAAAATAACCGACCTGTTGAATAATTCAACTTTTATCTACAGAAACAAATGTATTTTGAACTGCAAACGGATACATTGGAAGCAGAGTTTTAAAATGAGAAAATGTAACGATGTGATAGGAAATGCCGTTCGTTATACTCCCCTTCTGTCTCCCATTCTTGCTCATCTTGTTTAAATAATAAGAAAATGAAAAGCAAGATCACTGTTACAGGGCTAGACATAAGGATTTAGGAGGGCACAGCCACTTTGGCCTTGGCTATTCATATTTTTTCTAGGGCACAAGGCCATTAAGCCTGGGCACAAGGCCAAAATCTGGAAATTTCATAGGACACCTCGGGCCTTGTGGAGGAATTTTATTTCCATAAAGGATGCACTTTTTTATTTTCAAAAAAGCAGAAACTTTCCAAAAAGGAATTGGGTCAATACTGAGTCACTAATTACCAATTACTGTAATTACCAAGTTTAGACAACCTACGCAATACGACCTTCGATTTGAGACAGAATATATATATTTATAGATATATATAGCTTTATTTCAAAAAACAAAATCCAACAATAAAGGAGCCGTCAATATTTTTGTATTTGTTTGCTCAGAACACCCGTATTCTTTTAGTGTACATGACAATTGACTTGACGTTCGTTTTTTGCACACTGCACGCTACCAGTCCTATATCCTCCCAGCAGAGCTTGGTACTTCTCTGAGTCAAATCTGCTCTGCCTCGGCAAATGTTTTTTTACAACACCATCTGACACTTACCTGAACAAAGTAGATAATTTGCAACATTTTGCGGCAGTAGCCGCGAGTTCAGCTTGCTTTCTTTTACGTTCTCGATCTTTGCGAGGCATGGTGACAGCATAAGCAGCAGACGACAACTACACGATGATTACCGAAGAGGACACCTATCTGTTATTCGGATACCGTCGGATGGCTTTTCCAATCAAAAACGTAACCCCCGATGATGCACCATTGTCATTGCTGTGGCTCCATAGTAGGCTGGACGATACATACCGTACCAGCCAATCATGCGACGAACATGTACATGATCGTATTAGTCCAGAATTCATTGCGGTTCATTCAGTAGTTGGGAATTACGAGATGTGCGGGTCGACCTTGTTTCTCGTATCGAAGGTTGGGTTCGGGTTCAGTACAGATGCATCGATTGTTGACGAGGTAAAGTGGACCGTGTCGTGCGCAAGTCTTTTGTGTAATGAACGTTACTTTCGGTAAAAAGGGGGCATACGACCAGACACACATTAAAGGCAGGCCAATCTTGGCCGTAAGGTACTTCAATTTTGACGAGGCGTGCGGCCAATTTTGAAAGGCACGACGGCCATTGGCCGCGGTGCCGCGGCTTATGTCTAGCCCTGCTGTTAGTGACAAAAGTGCAGGACTAAATGTGTTTCATTTAATATTTATTCATTTGGATATGTGTGAGAGTAAGCGTATGCATGGATGTTGTCTTCTGGTTTAGCTTTCTTAGCTTTATCGGTAATTCACATTATTTAATTTATCTGACAATCTGAAGCCCATGGACTCATTTTAAACTGATTTTGTAGTAGAGTATTTATCCAGTTATTGTCATGTTCTTATATATCTCTCTGTGTTCCATTTTGTCCCAGTTCATGAGTTTGTGGAGGACAAGTTCATCTCCATTCTGGTCGTGAACTTCGAGAGGAGCCCACTGACCATGGAGAACTTGCAGTCTCTGGTCCTCAGTGTCCCTTCATTTTATTAGTTGGATCCCAGCCTATTGCACGTAGCAACTGCACGGCTGCAAGTGGTACATCATGGTACAGAGACTGGTGTCCAGCATGGGGATGGAGAATCACCAGCTGAGGAGGATGACCATTACGGACAGGAGCTGCCATCACCCAGCTCTAGAAGGGAGGCTTCCCCTGCAGCTCCAGCATCCACGACTGAGGATGCTAATGGGCTTCCTGAGGCTCTCCCCTTGGCCTGGGGTGAAGATGAGCCCTCATCTCCATCCTTATCTGTGGCTTCTGACACTCAACCTGGAAGTCAGATTGAGCCAGAACATGCTGAGCCCTCCAGCTCCACCTTCTGGATCCCTGTGGGCCCTAACAGCACGTGGCAGCAGCTTGAGATCGAAGGCCGCAACTACCTGCGGAAGCTGGATGAGCTCAGCATCCCCGAGGGACTCTGGGGCATTACGGACTACGGTGATGACCACACCGTGGTCATGTCCGTGCATGTCTCCGTGCATGTGAGCAGTTCTCTGCGAACATGGGGCGTGAGGCAGGAGGAGAGACCTCCTCAGAGGCCCGCTGGCACCAGTCAGAGGAAGCGCAAGGCCGAGCCCGACGACACCAGCGGCTCAAGTTCTCCTCCACCGCACAAGAGGCCCATGCGCTTCTGACTGGATTCCATGTTTTTACGCTGTAAGTTACATTTTTATTTCAACATAATTAGAAGATCCCGCAGGAAAATATTAGTCAGTTACTTAATAAATGACCAAAAAGTAGTTGAATAGGACAGCTGGCCAACGTGTCTGTGTGCTTCCACTGACTGGCACCCTGACATATAATGATTTTTAACAACGAGGGGGAGAAATTCATACAGTAAATTAGTTAACAATAATTAGTAATCACGTATAGTTCTCATTTATCATAATGTAAAATTCAATAACCTTTTCTGACTATTAATCTGCACAATTTAATAATTTAATTAATATTACCTAATTTGTTTATCATTTTCTGCAATCACTGTGCGTTTAAGCAAGTTTTAAAACTAGCTGTGAAATTGTTGATGCTGTTGTTGATCTGAATGTTGCTGACAGAGCCTTAGGATACGTCTCTATACACATGAGTGAGGGGATGGATGCACTATTCTATGGAGGCCTCTGAAGAGAAAAAAATTATCCCAATTTTATATTGAGAGGGATGGTTAATTCCTTTTTAATGCAGACAACGTTAAAAGTCCCTGTTCTGCCGTTGATCTTTTGCATGCATGCTATCATGTATTAGTTTACTCTGTATTTTGATCACATGTCAAACTAAAGAATTTTTGGTTGTATTTTTGTTCCTAATTTTGAAGTAATTGTAAAATAAAAATGTTGTTCTTTTCCGCCGCCATGCTTCGTCTTACTTGTGAAGGTTATGCTTGCATTGAACTTGCTTTGTAGACAGTAAGATCCTGCCGGCATTAATTCTCCACTGTGTGGTAATTTTGAGAAATTGCGCACGTTTCTTATCCCGTCAGAATCGGTAAAACTAACGCCATGCGAATGTGTCTTAGCGCAGAGTTTAAAATATTTACGGTTTCCGGTCAATGAAGGCAGTTTGAAATAAAACAAAAACGGTTAAACTTTCTGGATGCGCAAACTCTCGCTCTTGGCAAAACGGTGCAGATAGTTGAGATAAAGGACTGTTACTCGATGAGATTTCGAATCCATCACTCCTTAAACGTGGAGAACATGGATCCAGAAGGTATTAATGATTATAGTGATTAAATGATAATAAAGTTGTAGCTCCCGGTATGTGACAGACGAAATGAACGGCCAAGTCTGCATTGGCCTAATGCTTGTTAGTTTTGAGGTAAAGCTGATAAGTAACACCTTTGGTTTTCGAGGTAAAATAACCGACCTGTTGAATAATTCAACTTTAATCTACAGAAACAAATGTATTTTGAACTGCAAACGGATACATTGGAAGCAGAGTTTTAAAATGAGAAAATGTAACGATGTGATAGGAAATGCCGTTCGTTATACTCCCCTTCTGTCTCCCATTCTTGCTCATCTTGTTTAAATAATAAGAAAATGAAAAGCAAGATCACTGTTAGTGACAAAAGTGCAGGACTAAATGTGTTTCATTTAATATTTATTCATTTGGATATGTGTGAGAGTAAGCGTATGTATGGATGTTGTCTTCTGGTTTAGCTTTCTTAGCTTTATCGGTAATTCACATTATTTCATTTATCTGACAATCTGAAGCCCATGGACTCATTTTAAACTGATTTTGTAGTAGAGTATTTATCCAGTTATTGTCATGTTCTTATATATCTCTCTGTGTTCCATTTTGTCCCAGTTCATGAGTTTGTGGAGGACAAGTTCATCTCCATTCTGGTTGTGAACTTCGAGAGGAGCCCACTGACCATGGAGAACTTGCAGTCTCTGGCCCTCAGTGTCCCTTCATTTTATTGGCGGCTCACTGGGGAGGAGTTGGATCCCAGCCTATTGCACGTAGCAACTGCACGGCTGCAAGTGGTACATCATGGTACAGAGACTGGTGTCCAGCATGGGGATGGAGAATCACCAGCTGAGGAGGATGACCATTACGGACAGGAGCTGCCATCACCCAGCTCTAGAAGGGAGGCTTCCCCTGCAGCTCCAGCATCCACGACTGAGGATGCTAATGGGCTTCCTGAGGCTCTCCCCTTGGCCTGGGGTGAAGATGAGCCCTCATCTCCATCCTTATCTGTGGCTTCTGACACTCAACCTGGAAGTCAGATTGAGCCAGAACATGCTGAGCCCTCCAGCTCCACCTTCTGGATCCCTGTGGGCCCTAACAGCACGTGGCAGCAGCTTGAGATCGAAGGCCGCAACTACCTGCGGAAGCTGGATGAGCTCAGCATCCCCGAGGGACTCTGGGGCATTACGGACTACGGTGATGACCACACCGTGGTCATGTCCGTGCATGTCTCCGTGCATGTGAGCAGTTCTCTGCGAACATGGGGCGTGAGGCAGGAGGAGAGACCTCCTCAGAGGCCCGCTGGCACCAGTCAGAGGAAGCGCAAGGCCGAGCCCGACGACACCAGCGGCTCAAGTTCTCCTCCACCGCACAAGAGGCCCATGCGCTTCTGACTGGATTCCATGTTTTTACGCTGTAAGTTACATTTTTATTTCAACATAATTAGAAGATCCCGCAGGAAAATATTAGTCAGTTACTTAATAAATGACCAAAAAGTAGTTGAATAGGACAGCTGGCCAACGTGTCTGTGTGCTTCCACTGACTGGCACCCTGACATATAATGATTTTTAACAACGAGGGGGAGAAATTCATACAGTAAATTAGTTAACAATAATTAGTAATCACGTATAGTTCTCATTTATCATAATGTAAAATTCAATAACCTTTTCTGACTATTAATCTGCACAATTTAATAATTTAATTAATATTACCTAATTTGTTTATCATTTTCTGCAATCACTGTGCGTTTAAGCAAGTTTTAAAACTAGCTGTGAAATTGTTGATGCTGTTGTTGATCTGAATGTTGCTGACAGAGCCTTAGGATACGTCTCTATACACATGAGTGAGGGGATGGATGCACTATTCTATGGAGGCCTCTGAAGAGAAAAAAATTATCCCAATTTTATATTGAGAGGGATGGTTAATTCCTTTTTAATGCAGACAACGTTAAAAGTCCCTGTTCTGCCGTTGATCTTTTGCATGCATGCTATCATGTATTAGTTTACTCTGTATTTTGATCACATGTCAAACTAAAGAATTTTTGGTTGTATTTTTGTTCCTAATTTTGAAGTAATTGTAAAATAAAAATGTTGTTCTTTTCTGCCGCCATGCTTCGTCTTACTTGTGAAGGTTATGCTTGCATTGAACTTGCTTTGTAGACAGTAAGATCCTGCCGGCATTAATTCTCCACTGTGTGGTAATTTTGAGAAATTGCGCACGTTTCTTATCCCGTCAGAATCGGTAAAACTAACGCCATGCGAATGTGTCTTAGCGCAGAGTTTAAAATATTTACGGTTTCCGGTCAATGAAGGCAGTTTGAAATAAAACAAAAACGGTTAAACTTTCTGGATGCGCAAACTCTCGCTCTTGGCAAAATGGTGCAGATAGTTGAGATAAAGGACTGTTACTCGATGAGATTTCGAATCCATCACTCCTTAAACGTGAAGAACATGGATCCAGAAGGTGTTAATGATTATAGTGATTAAATGATAATAAAGTTGTAGCTCCCGGTATGTGACAGACGAAATGAACGGCCAAGTCTGCATTGGCCTAATGCTTGTTAGTTTTGAGGTAAAGCTGATAAGTAACACCTTTGGTTTTCGAGGTAAAATAACCGACCTGTTGAATAATTCAACTTTAATCTACAGAAACAAATGTATTTTGAACTGCAAACGGATACATTGGAAGCAGAGTTTTAAAATGAGAAAATGTAACGATGTGATAGGAAATGCCGTTCGTTATACTCCCCTTCTGTCTCCCATTCTTGCTCATCTTGTTTAAATAATAAGAAAATGAAAAGCAAGATCACTGTTAGTGACAAAAGTGCAGGACTAAATGTGTTTCATTTAATATTTATTCATTTGGATATGTGTGAGAGTAAGCGTATGCATGGATGTTGTCTTCTGGTTTAGCTTTCTTAGCTTTATCGGTAATTCACATTATTTCATTTATCTGACAATCTGAAGCCCATGGACTCATTTTAAACTGATTTTGTAGTAGAGTATTTATCCAGTTATTGTCATGTTCTTATATATCTCTCTGTGTTCCATTTTGTCCCAGTTCATGAGTTTGTGGAGGACAAGTTCATCTCCATTCTGGTCGTGAACTTCGAGAGGAGCCCACTGACCATGGAGAACTTGCAGTCTCTGGCCCTCAGTGTCCCTTCATTTTATTGGCGGCTCACTGGGGAGGAGTTGGATCCCAGCCTATTGCACGTAGCAACTGCACGGCTGCAAGTGGTACATCATGGTACAGAGACTGGTGTCCAGCATGGGGATGGAGAATCACCAACTGAGGAGGATGACCATTACGGACGGGAGCTGCCATCACCCAGCTCTAGAAGGGAGGCTTCCCCTGCAGCTCCAGCATCCACGACTGAGGATGCTAATGGGCTTCCTGAGGCTCTCCCCTTGGCCTGGGGTGAAGATGAGCCCTCATCTCCATCCTTATCTGTGGCTTCTGACACTCAACCTGGAAGTCAGATTGAGCCAGAACATGCTGAGCCCTCCAGCTCCACCTTCTGGATCCCTGTGGGCCCTAACAGCACGTGGCAGCAGCTTGAGATCGAAGGCCGCAACTACCTATGGAAGCTGGATGAGCTCAGCATCCCCGAGGGACTCTGGGGCATTACGGACTACGGTGATGACCACACCGTGCTCATGTCCGTGCATGTCTCCGTGCATGTGAGCAGTTCTCTGCGAACATGGGGCGTGAGGCAGGAGGAGAGGCCTCCTCAGAGGCCCGCTGGCACCAGTCAGAGGAAGCGCAAGGCCGAGCCCGACGACACCAGCGGCTCAAGTTCTCCTCCACCGCACAAGAGGCCCATGCGCTTCTGACTGGATTCCATGTTTTTACGCTGTAAGTTACATTTTTATTTCAACATAATTAGAAGATCCCGCAGGATAATATTAGTCAGTTACTTAATAAATGACCAAAAAGTAGTTGAATAGGACAGCTGGCCAACGTGTCTGTGTGCTTTCACTGACTGGCACCCTGACATATAATGATTTTTAACAACGAGGGGGAAAAATTCATACAGTAAATTAGTTAACAATAATTAGTAATCAAGTATAGTTCTCATTTATCATAATGTAAAATTCAATAACCTTTTCTGACTATTAATCTGCACAATTTAATAATTTAATTAATATTACCTAATTTGTTTATCATTTTCTGCAATCACTGTGCGTTTAAGCAAGTTTTAAAACTAGCTGTGAAATTGTTGATGCTGTTGTTGATCTGAATGTTGCTGACAGAGCCTTAGGATACGTCTCTATACACATGAGTGAGGGGATGGATGCACTATTCTATGGAGGCCTCTGAAGAGAAAAAAATTATCCCAATTTTATATTGAGAGGGATGGTTAATTCCTTTTTAATGCAGACAACGTTAAAAGTCCCTGTTCTGCCGTTGATCTTTTGCATGCATGCTATCATGTATTAGTTTACTCTGTATTTTGATCACATGTCAAACTAAAGAATTTTTGGTCATATTTTTGTTCCTAATTTTGAAGTAATTGTAAAATAAAAATGTTGTTCTTTTCCGCCGCCATGCTTCGTCTTACTTGTGAAGGTTATACTTGCATTGAACTTGCTTTGTAGACAGTAAGATCCTGCCGGCATTAATTCTCCACTGTGTGGTAATTTTGAGAAATTGCGCACGTTTCTTATCCCGTCAGAATCGGTAAAACTAACGCCATGCGAATGTGTCTTAGCGCAGAGTTTAAAATATTTACGGTTTCCGGTCAATGAAGGCAGTTTGAAATAAAACAAAAACGGTTAAACTTTCTGGATGCGCAAACTCTCGCTCTTGGCAAAACGGTGCAGATAGTTGAGATAAAGGACTGTTACTCGATGAGATTTCGAATCCATCACTCCTTAAACGTGGAGAACATGGATCCAGAAGGTATTAATGATTATAGTGATTAAATGATAATAAAGTTGTAGCTCCCGGTATGTGACAGACGAAATGAACGGCCAAGTCTGCATTGGCCTAATGCTTGTTAGTTTTGAGGTAAAGCTGATAAGTAACACCTTTGGTTTTCGAGGTAAAATAACCGACCTGTTGAATAATTCAACTTTAATCTACAGAAACAAATGTATTTTGAACTGCAAACGGATACATTGGAAGCAGAGTTTTAAAATGAGAAAATGTAACGATGTGATAGGAAATGCCGTTCGTTATACTCCCCTTCTGTCTCCCATTCTTGCTCATCTTGTTTAAATAATAAGAAAATGAAAAGCAAGATCACTGTTAGTGACAAAAGTGCAGGACTAAATGTGTTTCATTTAATATTTATTCATTTGGATATGTGTGAGAGTAAGCGTATGCATGGATGTTGTCTTCTGGTTTAGCTTTCTTAGCTTTATCGGTAATTCACATTATTTCATTTATCTGACAATCTGAAGCCCATGGACTCATTTTAAACTGATTTTGTAGTAGAGTATTTATCCAGTTATTGTCATGTTCTTATATATCTCTCTGTGTTCCATTTTGTCCCAGTTCATGAGTTTGTGGAGGACAAGTTCATCTCCATTCTGGTCGTGAACTTCGAGAGGAGCCCACTGACCATGGAGAACTTGCAGTCTCTGGCCCTCAGTGTCCCTTCATTTTATTGGCGGCTCACTGGGGAGGAGTTGGATCCCAGCCTATTGCACGTAGCAACTGCACGGCTGCAAGTGGTACATCATGGTACAGAGACTGGTGTCCAGCATGGGGATGGAGAATCACCAACTGAGGAGGATGACCATTACGGACGGGAGCTGCCATCACCCAGCTCTAGAAGGGAGGCTTCCCCTGCAGCTCCAGCATCCACGACTGAGGATGCTAATGGGCTTCCTGAGGCTCTCCCCTTGGCCTGGGGTGAAGATGAGCCCTCATCTCCATCCTTATCTGTGGCTTCTGACACTCAACCTGGAAGTCAGATTGAGCCAGAACATGCTGAGCCCTCCAGCTCCACCTTCTGGATCCCTGTGGGCCCTAACAGCACGTGGCAGCAGCTTGAGATCGAAGGCCGCAACTACCTATGGAAGCTGGATGAGCTCAGCATCCCCGAGGGACTCTGGGGCATTACGGACTACGGTGATGACCACACCGTGCTCATGTCCGTGCATGTCTCCGTGCATGTGAGCAGTTCTCTGCGAACATGGGGCGTGAGGCAGGAGGAGAGGCCTCCTCAGAGGCCCGCTGGCACCAGTCAGAGGAAGCGCAAGGCCGAGCCCGACGACACCAGCGGCTCAAGTTCTCCTCCACCGCACAAGAGGCCCATGCGCTTCTGACTGGATTCCATGTTTTTACGCTGTAAGTTACATTTTTATTTCAACATAATTAGAAGATCCCGCAGGATAATATTAGTCAGTTACTTAATAAATGACCAAAAAGTCGTTGCTGCAGTATATATTCCATAAATTTACTGCAGTTTTATGAGTCCTTATAAAGTAATAACTGTAAGCGTTCTTTAAGTATGAAAGAGTTTAGTACCCCTGCAGCGGACGGGCACGTGTCCCCATAATTATAACTTTAGGTTACATTTCTGCATGACTTAGTATTCAGTAAGTACCAGGTAGTGTTGGGTGGTACTCACGTCTCGTATTTACCATTTATATCAGTCTTCAAAGTCTTTAGATAATTAAGGTTGGTCTTGGTTGTTTTCTTGCCTGGAGAAACAGACTTTTGATGCCATGACGCCACAGCAGCACAACAGATGTCAGTACGGTGGAGGTAAGAGTTTGAAACGTTCATCAGCCTCTCAGCCACGCATCTCGCCTGGATACGGGATTCAGCTTTTATTCTTCTGTATTACTCCCTAAGTCCCTCACTCTGCACAATCTCTATACCGTTTGCTTTATAGGAGGGAGGAGCAGCACAAATGCAGCTGACAGACGTAAAGCCATGTGCTGGCAGCAGATGCTTCGCACCCCTTAATAGCGGATCTGTTGCTGGTAAGACTGTCTGTGCTGCCTGGCATCTCAGTAACCAGGTGAAACTCCCCAGGCAAGGTAAGGATCATATTGTGTTGAGTTTGTGAGTTTCCTGTGTGTAAAGACAGTTTTAGGGTCAGTATGGAGCCTGGCACAGGCATGAGCTGGGGAGACGTGACCAAAGACTCATTCACAGTCTGCACTGTTACTCTTGTGTGTCTTTTCATTCAAATCTCTTTCCCCACAGTGTCCATCATCTTGAGCAGCACCGGCTGTGATTTAGCATGAAGGATGCCTGTTCAGTTTTCCACCTGAACAAGTGCCCTCTGGACCCAGGTGTGCACTACATGAGCACTTTATGTTCCTGACTCCTTATCAGCGTTTACATTTACATTCTCAGCCAGTATTTAATCTGTAAAGTTCCACTCGGTGAGATTTATACAGACACGAATAAAGAGCACAGTCAAAGGATGTTTTTGCTTCTGCCTCATTTAACAGGCTATTCCCAATTTCCCTCTGGGTCTGTGTTTTCACCTCTTGAATGCTGGGATTTGTAGGCCCCGAGGTGCTGCCAGCGAGGGTGAGAGGGTTCAGAGATGGAGGAAGCCAGGGTGTTGCTGCAGTCCAGCAGTCAGAGCCACATTAACGCAGGTACACCCCCTCAGTATGTGTCTTGTATGCATATCAGATCTGGCTGAACATAGTCCTCCAAAGCTGTAGTGTAATCCTGGTCAACCTCTGGGGTTAGTTGCTCTGTTGGCCTGTGGAAAAATGGGTACTCTTAATGTATTCTGTGTGTTTTGCAGGAATATTTCCAGGCACTCTGCACCAACCTGGCTCACCTGGACAATAAAATCTGTTATATCAGGCTGCTGCTTGTGGACTACAGCTGAGCCTTCAACAGAATCATTCCATGCTGGCTCACGGCTAAGCTCCTGAACTTGGGGTCAGCTCTTCACCATGTACTGTAACTGGATTCTGGACTTTCTCACCGGCAGACTCCCAACAAGTGTGCATTGGTGGGAAGAACTCTTCCTCCATCATCACCAACACGGGCAACCCCGCAGGGCAGTGTGCTGAGCCCCCTGCTCTACTCCATCTTCACCCACGACTGCGTAACCAAGTTTCGCTCCAACTCCATCTTGAAGCTGCTGACGACACCACCGTCATTGGTCTGATCTGCAACGATGATGAGGAGGTCAGAGATCCTGAAGGATGCTGTCGAGATAACAACCTCACCGTCAACGTTAGCAAAACCAAGTAGCTGATCCTGGACTTTGACAAGCAGGTGACTCTCCAAAGTCCTAGCTACATCGCAGAGGATGGTGTGGAGCAGATCAACAGGGTCAAGTTCCTCGGGCACACAGCTTCCAAGACATCGTCTTCACACACTGTCTGACATGACACTAACATTTCCTCACACTGCCACTATTACCTCATGCTGTACCGTTGCTGTGTCTGTCTATGTTGTTTCCATTACTTTAATTTTATTTATATTGTTTTATCACTGGTGCTCTCTGTTTATACTGTTGACGTTAGGGCTGCCACTACCGACTATTGTTTTTTTTTGTTTTTTGTTTTTTTTCTCTCATCAGCAGCGAGTTACAGCAGCTCTGTCCTGTTTATTGTTTTGTTTGGTGTGTTTTAATGTTTATTTTTTTGTTTTTCTCTCATTTTTTTAAAACCTTCATGGGGTGAGGGACCACGTGACGCTCAGTGGTGCATGGCGGCGTTTTAGTCTCGCTCCCCAAGTCCTACCGCCGGTTTCCCGTTTTTTTGAATGTCTATCAGGCACTTTTATTTTGGTTTACTTTGCTGAACTCATCCGCATAACTTTACTGCTATTATGGATCACTCTGGGCGCAGAACACCTCCTCAATCTTCGACCGCAAGTCCGGCGAAGAAAGCACAAAACCATGTGCGGGCATGTTGCGTCAGCGCTGGCAACATGGCGGGCAGCGCTGACGCGCTGAGTTCGGATGTTTGCAGGTTAAAAGAGTTTGTTAAGGAGCAGATCGAGTCTCTCCATACAAACCTGCCGTCCTCCTTCCAGAGGAATTTTACAGATCTGAGGGCTGATGTCGGCGATCTGAAGGTGGAGCAGCAAAAGCTCGGTAAATCTTTTGAGTAAATCTTTTGAGTTGTTTCAAGGCCAAGTCCAGAAACACGAAATTGAACTGGGGTTCAATTTCGAAGTTGGTCTCCTTCGTAATAAGCTTGCCGAGCAAGAGGATAGGGAGCGGAGAAATAATATCAGGATCGTCGGGGTTCCGGAAGACGTGGAGAAGGGCAACTTACTGCGGTTTTTGGATCTTCAGTGGACGAAGTGGTTTCCGGGTCTTGCCAACTTCAGTCCCGAAGTGATGAGGGCTCATCGGGTGTCTGCCGGCAGTGGCGATGGTTTGCGCCCGCACCCCATTGTTCTGAATCTCCTACGCTACACCGAACGGCAGATTATACTGCAGGAGGCTCGGAGATCGCCGGTTCGTTTCGAGGGACGAAAAATCCTTTTTTTCGCCGATTACAGCGCCCAGACGGCCCGAGCTCGCAAGGCTATGTCCCCCGTTTTGAAGAAGGCTCGGGAAGCTGGTGTTCCTGCTTTTCTGTTGTACCCGACTAAAGTTCGCCTTTCTTTTGCGGGTAACCAGTGGTTTTTTACCGACCCAGAAGAAGCTCTTCAGGCAATCGGCGCTTTCACCTCCACCGGTTCCTGGCCAATTTAATATGCCTATTCGGTCTGCTTTGTTGTTTGCCTGTTATAATATTGCGGTCACACTGTGCGTGTGGAGTATATAAATCGGGTGCTTTTCTGTTAACGATTTTGTGTCTGTTCTATAGTTGATTTTGCTTTGTAGTTTACGCCGGGGGTAGCCGGCGGGCTTGAGTATTCACGCATGCCTTATCCCCTGCGTGTCACGCGCTGGCTTTTGGCCCCGCGCTGTTCTGGGGGGATGGGGGGGAGGGGGGTGTTTTGTGGTTATTTTGCCTTGGGGTTCGCGCCCTTCGGCTCATTGGATGATGGTGTTCTGTCTTATGGGGTGTTAGGGGTTTGTATTACTGGAGCTTATTTGTTTATGGGTTGTCTGTTTTCACTAATTCCTTCTCTAACGATGTGCTACTCTATTGACGTCTCCCTCTTTGTCTCTCTCTCTCCAGTATTGTGCTGTGGATCTATGTCTTTTATAGCTGCTGATGGCTAACTTAGTTATGGCTACCTGGAACGTGAGGACGCTTTCGACCCCTCAGAAGCGCTCTAGTGTCACAGACATTTTGTTTAGAAATAGGGTGGACATTTTTTGCAGGAGACACATTTGGAGTGCATTGGTGCATTTGGACCAAGCGCATGAGGCTCGTATCGCCAGGGTGCGGGCCGAACGCAATGGTTTACTTTTGCGTAAGGCTGAATTTCTTGTACATCGCACTAGGACACGGTATTACGCTAGTGGAGCTAAGCCTGGTAAGTTGTTGGCGCTTAGGCTCCGCCAGTGTGACACTTTTCAAGTGTAAAATTCAAGGATGGAGCTGTAACCACCAACCCTTCTGAAATTAATGACCGTTTTCTTGATTTCTATAAGGATCTCTACTTATCCGACAGCCCTCCATCTCAGACAGCCCTGGACTCGCCTTTTTCCCTGGCTTCTCTCTCTATACTTGCTCAGCAGGATGCCTTACTACTGGAAGCCCCCATTACATTTTGTGAGCTCACTGAGGCCCTTAAGTCATTTTCTAAGAATAAAGCTCCTGGGATGGATGGTATTCAAGCTGAGGTGCTGCTCACCTTCTGGGCACAGTTAGCCTCCCCTCCGTTTCGTATGCTGTCCTCCGCCATACGCTCCTCTCAGCTCCACCCCGCTTTAAATTCTGTGATAATCTCTTTGCTTTTAAAACAGGGCAAAGACTCTGCTGATTGTTCCAGCTACCGTCCCCTATCTTTAATGAACTCTGATGTTAAGCTATTGGCTAAGGTGTTGGCTCGCCGCCTTCAGTTAATGATAGCTAAGATTGTACATCCCGATCAGACTGGTTTTATTTCAGCTCGCTACGCAGCCGACAATATGCGTCGTCTTCTGCATATTGTTAAAAATGATTATTCTTCCTCTCCTCCCACTGCTCTTTTCTCATTGGATGCCGAGAAGGCCTTTGACAGGCTTAATTGGAGTTTCCTCTGGGAAATTTTTTTTTTGCCCCGCTTAAATTTCTTAAGTGCTATGCTTCCTTTGCCGCCCCCTTCCCACTTTTTGAAAGATGCCCGGTCGACAGTAACGTCCTTTCTCTGGAATGCCCGCAAGCCTCGCATAAGGTACTCCTTTCTTACTCTTTCTAGAGATGATGGGGGTCTCGCTCTACCGGAATATGAATGGTACCACTGGTCCTTTGTTCTCCGTTCGGTCTGGCACTGGCTTCAGCCTCCCCCATCACCGCCTTCCTGGTTTCCAATAGAGGAGAATCTGGCGCGTCCGCATCAGCTGCAACATCTCCCTTTTCTCTCCCTGAAAGCTAAGGCAGCTAAACCTGTGCTAGGCTCAATTGTGTCTTATGCTGTGCAGATTTTCCATCGGGTCGAGAAGCGCACTGGCTCTGTCCCTGTCTGGCACTCAAATACACCAGTATTTCTTAATAGAGCGCTTAACATTGGTGGTCAGCCCATCACAAACTCCCGGTGGATCTCGTCCGGAATCCGTGTTTTGGGTGATCTATTTGATGACTCTGGCCTCCTCACGTTCCAGGCTCTCAGCTCTAAATTTCCTATCCCTCCTTCTTCCTTCTTTTTCTTTCTACAACTGCGATCTGTCTTCAGAACATGTGGGATTTCCTTCTCTGCTCCTTTGCCTATTCACCCCTTTTGCAAATTTGTGGCTTCCCTGTCCAAATCTAATAGACCAGTCTCCACGCTGGACATGTTTTTGCGTAATGCTGGTCAGGTTATTCCACCTGTTGCCCGTAAATGGGGTGATATCTCTTCTCCTTCTCCATTGTGCTGGCGCACCATTTTTAAAAATATTAAGCGGGCTTCTAGAAATCCCAATCACCAGCACGTTCAGTTTAGTTTTGTGCACAGGATGTACTGTACTCCACGATTGCGCTTCGCTATGGCTCTCGATCCTGATACCCTTTGTAAATTGTGCCCACTTAGAGCCCTTGGTATGTTCTGGGAATGTCCACCTGTGGCCGCTCTTTGGTATGCGGTCTCCTCCTTTCTTTCTGATCTGCTGGATGTGACTGTCCCTTGTTCTCCTCAATCTCTGTTACTCTTAGAGTTCTCTCTCCTTTCTTTTTCCCCTTCTCAGCAACAGACGATTTCTTTATCCTCTGTCGCTGCAAAGCTTCTGTTGGTCTCAAGGTGGAAAGACCCGAGTCGTTGCACTTTCATAGTCTGGAGGGCTTCCCTTTACAATCTGATCATGTTGGAGCTGTCTGCTGCTTGAATAAATGGTGCCTCAGACGTTACTATCAAAAATTGGGAGCGTAATGCTTCACTTGTACTACAGTACATTGAGGAGAGCACATCACCTATTGTGTCTGGTTAATTTCTTATGTTCTTATGTTCTGGTACGGTTATGTAGATATGCTATATGGCAATATATTTGGTGTGTGTGTTGTTTATCTATGTGGATGTCTGGGGGTGTGCATGCATTTGCATTTATAGGTGTATGTGTTTTATTTATTATTGCTGTATGTATATTACTGTGTATGTATATAGATGTATATTCTTTTGTTTCCTTTAATGTCTTGCTCCGGTGGGGGGGGTTTGGTTCTGGTGTTTTTTTTGTTTTGTATGTTGAACAGTTTTTGATGTGTCACTTTTTTGTGCATTGTAGTAAAACCCAATAAAAAATTGGTTGCAAAAAAAAAAACCAGAATGATCATTTAAAAAAAACAAAACCTTTATGAGGTTGTGCAAAGAGGGGTACGACTTTCATCACGTTTGCACTTCTCTACATCATTTTTGGCCAATTTTTTTAGTCTTAATGGCGGTGTCATCTGAGAACTTCTTTTTATAAAATGCATATTATGTTTAAAAAAATTCCAGCTTTATGGTTTCAGGACAGAACAGCCACTCTGTTATGATGAACATTACGGTATTTTGAGTGTTATTAGTTGTGGCGCCCCTTACTGTACACTGACTACGCCACCCCTTGCGATTCACTACCTACTGAGTGTGCCAGAGCAAGGGAACAATGCTCTAATAAGAAGTACAGATGCAGGTTTTACAGAAATATAAAAGTACAACCTTTAACAACAAATATTCTTGATTGGTCACCAATTAAATAGGTCACTACCTTGATGTTGGGGAAGGGACAGTAAACAGACAAAAAGGGGAAGATGAAAAAAGAAAACAAATCACCAAGACATTGGGACAGAGGCCTATTGAACCAAGGGCGGGTAGACACACTGGTGGGAAGCTAGGGTTTCTATACCACACATGACTGTGCAAACCCACTTATCCTAATATACACTTCAATCCAATACCCTGCAACCCTCACAGTACTCAGGTACCTTAAGTGACCATTGAAAGTCTTGCAGTTCAGGACTCGGTAGGACCACAGCAGGGGCTGACCCTGACACACACTGAATAAAGCAACACTTAACTCCCAATTGGGTAGTATACAAAACAGTTTAAAACAGCCGGGGCAAACAATACATGCAACAGGTTACCCCAGACTGCAGTGTAATGTTCTGAAACAAACAATACAACATGGACACGGTAAAAATGCAAACAGGCCAATCATAATATCCTGACATGACAAAGACATGTACAGGATTAACAACACATACCTGTCCCAGTATTAGCAGGATACGCCAGAAGTTAAGCTTGGAGATACATCAGTCCCAGCATGGTCATAGCTACCAGCGTCCACGCTGATTACACGCCAACTCGGAAGTCTTAAGTAGTTCTAACAGCGCCTGCTGTTAAAACCGGAAACGGGTGGAGTCATATTTTCACCTTCATGACTCCCGCCGACTGTGGCAAGGAATATATACAATCACGGACTATAAGAATAAACACGCCGTTGCGTTGAGCACTGACGCTGTGTTCGCCGACGAGCTGAACGCGTTCTTCGCACGGTTTGAGATAAACAGCTCTCACCGCGGAGACAACAACAGTCTGATCTCGGTGAGCGAGGACAGCAGCGCGGCTCTGGTTAGCCTGGCAGAGCGCGATGTGCGCCGGGCTCTGAAGCAGGTGAGCATCAGAAAAGCAGCGGGACCAGACGGGATTTCAGGACGAGTCCTGCGATGCTGCGCTGATCAGCTGACTGGTGTTTTCACTAAGATCTTCAATGAGTCCCTAGCTCTGTCTATTGTGCCAACATGTTTTAAACGGTCCACCACAGTTCCCGTTCCGAAGCACAACAAGCCCTCCAGCCTGAATGACTACCGCCCGGTAGCCCTAACATCTCTGGCCATGAAGGTGTTTGAAAGGCTGGTAAAGAACTTAATCTGTTCATCCATCCCAAATTCCATAGACCCATTACAGTTCGCCTACCGCCCAAACAGATCCACTGAGGCGTTACCTGCAAGATCGCTATTTTTCTTTATGCTGCAATTGTTTTCATTATTACTTTGTTTAACTTGACACATCACATCTTTAAATTCTCATCCTTGCATTAGAATATAGACCAGTTAATACTGATGGTATCTCATCCTGTGTCATATGTTTTAAAATGACTACACACTGAATATTGAACTGAAGCTTGACATTAAAAAATTAAATCGCAAATCAAATCGTAATCGCAATTTCTGTCAGAAAAATGGCGATTCGATATTTTCCCCAAATCGTGCAGCCCTAGTTGGCACCACGTCCTGGGTTATTCCCTGCTTTGTGCCCATAGCTTTCAGAATAGTCTCCAGACCCCCTGTGACCCTGCACAGGAAGTTGACCATCCCCGGCCAGCCCCCAGAGTTCTGTGGAAGTTAAAAACACTTTAGTCAAACAACAGACTAACCAAATCTCAGGCTGGAGTAAGCTTCAAAAAAGGAGCTGGTCATTACCTGAACAGAAGGGGAACATAAGAAGGAGACTAGAGCTCAGCTGACAACATACAGTATATCTCTCCCGTTCCTTGCTGATGATGGGAGGTCACTGAGACGAGGTGAGACAAGTAAATAGAAAGTCAGCTGGCTCCTGCTGACACCCAACAGTGTGACACAAAACGGGTGGCATTGCCGAAGACCTCACAGCTAAATATGGAAAGAGGAGAAATATTTTTAAAATGTAAATAAAATGTGGAGCACCTATAATAAAAGCACAGCTATTAGGTGCTAATGATCCAGTTCACACTCAAGATGCCTAAGTTTGATCAGGTCAATCCTGCTACAATGATGTAACATGGACAGGCAGGCGTAATGTACTCACTGTCTGCAGTATGAACAACATGGTCCCACACAGACAGGTGACCCCATAGAAGCGCCTCTCCAGGTTAACAAATACCTTCACTCAGATACTTATGCTCAAATGCTGTTCGCTGTCAGACTCTGCAACAAAGTCCTTGCAGCTGACCCCACACACATAGACTAACAAACACACACATCCAATACACCATGGTAGTTTCTATGTGCAATATTAGTTCTTGTCAATCCCTGTCACTCCATTGCGTGCCTGTCCATATAGATATATCCAGTGTTGTACATATATTTATATATCCACTCTGTACATATATTTATATATCCACTCTGTACATAATATACATACACTCTATTTATACATACATATATTTATCTGTTTACATATACACACATATATATATAAATATTTTTCAATATACTCATCCAAATTTATGTTTCCAGATTGTTTGTATAGTGCACTTTTTATACTGTACTGTTGGTACAGTTTTTATTCTATTATTTTTAATTTTGCTACTCTTGTCTTGCACTGTCCACTTTTCTGCCGTGACGATGCAATTTTCCACTTGTGGGACTAATAAAGACAAATTTGCTGCGATCTCTGACATTTGGACATGCTTCACTAAGAACTGTGCTGAGAGTTTCACTCCAGGAGAACACATGACCATAGATGAACGGCTGTTCCCTACCAAGGTTCCTTGTCCATTCAAGCAGTATATCGTATCCAAGCCGGACAAATTTGGGATCAAGTTCTGGATGGCCGCAGATTTGGAGACCGAATATGTCTGCAATGCATCCCCTTACTTCGGAAAGGACCCCAGTCGTCAGAAGTGGGAGAGGCTGGCAGAGAACGTGGTCATGAATCTGATGGAGCCATTTTTGGATGATGAGAGAAATGTCACAACGGACAATTTCTTCACCTCACTGGCACTGTCACACAGACTGCTTCAGCGCAAAACAACGCTACTGGGCACGGTGAATAAAGTTCGGCATGAACTTCCTCCACTTGCAAAGGACACTGCACAGCGGGAGGAATTCTCCACGTCAGTGCTTTGCAAAGCCTAGCTAAGCTCAAAATAAATAAATCACAGGGCCCTGATGGCATCTTACCTATAGTTTTAAAAGAGATGAGGGATATTATTTGCCGACCTTTAACTTTAATATTCCAGAAATCGTTATCTGCGGGTGTGGTACCTTCTGATTGGAAGCATGCCAACATAACGCCCATATTCAAAAAAGGGGATAGAAGTAATCCAGCAAACTATAGGCCAATCAGTTTAACTAGCATTACTGGAAAAATAATGGAAGCTATAATTCAAGTGAAAATGGTAGATTACCTAGATGCAAATAACATTATAAAGGATAGCCAACATGGATTTAGGAGAGGTAGATCCTGCTTAACGAATCTACTTGAGTTCTTTGAGGAAGCTACAAGTGAAATTGATCACAAAAAGGCCTATGATGTGATTTACTTAGATTTCCAGAAGGCCTTTGATGTTGTCCCCCACAAACGGCTCTTGTTAAAGCTTAAAGCTGCAGGGATTTTAGGAACTGTGGCAGTTTGGATCAAAAACTGGCTAACTGACAGGAAGCAGCGAGTAGTTATTAGAGGCACAATGTCACAGTGGGCCTCCGTTCATAGTGGGGTACCGCAGGGTTCAATTTTAGGACCACTATTGTTCCTAATTTACATTAATGATATTGACACAAATACATACAGTAAATTGGTTAAATTTGCAGACGACACCAAGGTGGGCGGTGTAGCAGATACTGATCTAGCAGCAGAGAGGCTTCAAAGGGATCTGGATTTAATTAGCGAATGGGCTGATACTTGGCAGATGAAATTTAACACAGATAAATGTAAGGTAATCCATGCGGGGAGCAGAAATATAAAGTACAGATATTTTATGGGTTCCACTGAAATAAAGGTAGCTGATTACGAGAAAGATCTAGGTATGTATGTTGATGCTTCCATGTCCCACTCTCGCCAGTGTGGGGAAGCAATAAAAAAGGCCAATAGAATGTTGGGTTATAGATTCAAATGGCCTAATTGTCGGGGTTTGTTATAGGGCACCTAATGTAGCTGTAGAGGAAAGCAGAATATTATATGATGATATCAGGATTATGAGTAATAAAAATGATGTGGTGGTTATGGGTGATTTTAATTTACCTGGGATACAGTGGGACACAGTCTCTGGCTCTTCTGTAAATGAACTTGAGATGGTGGAATTAGTACAGGATTGTTTTTTTACTCAGTTTGTTAATACTCCTACCAGGGGAGAAGCCCTTCTTGATCTCGTTTTTTGTAATAACCAGGATAGGATTGGAAAATTAGAGGTTTTAGACCCATTGTACGGTAGTGATCATAACATGGTTAAATTCGAGGTTAATTTTAGTGTCCAAAGAGCAAAGTCTAAATTAAAAGTATACAATGTTAGGAAGGCTAACTTTAATGGTATTAGACGGAAATTAGAAACTGTAAACTGGACAGAGTTAAATAGCAAAACAGTAGAAGAGGCATGGGAATTTTTCAAAAGCACATTGTTGCAAGTGCAAGAGGACTTCATACCTGTTTCCAGCAAAACTAAATCTAGGAAACGACAACCAAGGTGGTTTACTAAGGAAATTAAGAATAAAGTCAGGAGGAAAAGGGCTCTGTTCCACAACTGGAAAATAACTAATGATTTCAAAATCAAGCAGGAGTATCTAAGTCTACAGGCAGAGTTAAAAAATGACATTAGGCTATCAAAGAGGGATGTAGAAAGAAAAATTGCATTGGAGGCTAAGCATGACAGTAAAGGTTTCTTCCAATATTTTAACTCCAAGAGAGCACTAAAAGCTGAAATCACTAATTTACAGGATAGTAAGGGCCTTATAATTGATAACGAAATTGATATGGTAAATGAGTTTAATGATTATTTTTCAAGGGTGTTCACAATAGAGAACACAAGTAACTTACCACCAATTAATACGAATACAGCATCGTCTATGACCAATATATGTATAACTGAGGTTGATGTGATACTAAGCCTAGCTAAACTCAAAATAAATAAATCACAGGGGCCTGATGGCATCTTACCTTTAGTCTTGAAAGAGATGAGGGATATTATTAGCCAACCTTTGACTTTAATATTCCAGAAATCGTTATCTGCGGGTGTGGTACCATCAGATTGGAAGCATGCTAATATAACACCCATATTCAAAAAAGGGGATAGAAGTAATCTGGCAAACTATAGGCCAATCAGTTTAATGATCCTGGCCTGAGCGATTTTTTGTGTTGAAGAAAACGAGCGAAGGGAAGTGCTGTGGCATAACTGCAGAGGTGTAAAGAGTACCTGAAAACCATACTTGAGTAAGAGTACAGATACCTTACTGTATAAATTACTCCATTACAAGTTACAAGTCACCAATTCCAATAAGACTTGAGTAAAAGTCGTAAAGTATCCAATTTTAAAAGAACTTAAGTATTTTACTCGTACTGAATGTAGGCTCAAAGAACACCAAGAAATGTGGAAAACAAGGAACTATTTATTTATGAGGCTTTATTTCCTAATATAGACATTAAATTGAACACGTCAATGTTTCACTAATCACTTATGTTCTTATGTTCTTATGTTCTTATGTTTCAAAATGGCAGAAGAAGAAAATAGAACAAAAAGTCAGTCTCAGTCAAACTCAAATGTTCAAAAAAAAGGTAAAACAATAAAAAAACTAATAAAAAACAAATTCAGAGCTGACTTTAATGGTGTCTTAAGGGCAATTCTTAAGGGCAATTCTTAAGGGTATTTCAAGCAAAAATGGAGCACTCCTAGTAATAAAATAATGACTTGAATTACACCATGATAATTATCAATATCGTTTGATATGATCATGATAAAAATATTTTTGCTATATCGCACAGCCTTAATGGATGCTACCACAGTGGCTTTGCTAACTAGCTAATAACTAGTAACCCATAGGAAGCAAGCTGAACAGTCGTTTGAGCAGACAGTAATATCTGATGACGCACAAAGTCTTTAAGTGTCAAGTCTTGTTAACTACATGGAAGCTATATTATCAGCAAGAAGGTCTTTGCCTAGTTACCATAGTTTTGGTAGTGAGTCGGCTAGATAGTCAGCTAACTGATGGAAACGTTTAACCAGCAGCAAAACAACCACAAACAACCATGCGGGTCCCACAGTAAAATCTTTGTGCAGTAATTGACAGTCAATAGTGTGTCTAGCAGAAACATTAACAAACAAAATAATAAATAATAGATAGCACTGTTATTACACTGGGATACTAAAGATTTTTAACTTAATGACATAACAGGTACTACAACGATTCCGTTCTGCGAGTTCGCTTTGGCTTCCGCTTTAAGACGTGTTGGACAAGGGCGTGGCTTTCGCGGTACGAATGGGCCGGGTTGGATGTGGGCGGGGTTGGATGTCCAACCCCGCCCTCCTGCAGGATGCAGCCAGACATACTTGAAGAAATTAGCCGTGGTAGATAAAGATCCTGACTTGTCGCACGCAATCACAATGTAGCGAGTAACGGTAAGCGTCCGTTCAAATGTAGTGGAGTAAAGAGTACATATATTCAGTCACAAATGTAGTGGAGTAGAGAGTAAAAGTTGCTTATATTTTTGATACTCAGTACAAGTACAAAGTAGCCAAAAAAATACTTAAGTACAGTAACGAAGTCCATTTACTCAAGTACTTTACACCACTGACACAAAGTGTAGCTTCTATCCCGAGCACAATCCACATTATTACTTAAAAGCTTATTGACCCTCTGATTCTGCTATCACTTATCAGTAATTTCAAGTAAACATTATGTGTGTTGTATTTGTATGATGAAACCAATCTTTGAGCTCAGTATGAAATAACTGAAATAAACACACAGTCATTCAAACTTGGGCACTTTTTAATTTTGTTTTGTCTTTCAATAAAAACTGCAGCATCAAATCTGATCTGCTTGCCATTCTTGCCTAAAAACAAATGCTGGGGTTATCAAAAACTATGTTATATAGCTATATTCCAGATTTATCACATCTCGGAGCTCCGAGGAACCTCCTTCCCCATACATATCCCTCTTTCCCACTATTCCCTCAAATACTGTTACATTTGTGTTTTTTCCACTCACACCCTGTCTTGATCATGCTCTGACTGCATGGCATCCATATGCATGGCAAATTATTTTACAGTCTTATCTTATATAGTAGGACATGAACATTGAATTTGATAGTTATCTTTTATTTTCACTTCTGAACACAACGCACGAACAGGAAGGAATCGTTTGCATTTGCAACCAACCCCTCCGCAAAAGCCCCAGCGGAAAACTGGCCGCGGACCGGGGTGGGAATCCCCAAGCTGGAAGGCAGTACTGCTTCATGTTCACATTAGCTAGCTAGCTAGTTAGCATGGATTCAGAATGCACTGTACTACAACTATAAAGGACGTAACGTGACACAGAAAAACAATTACTAACTGGCAATGCAGGTTAGCATTACTTTAAATGACAACTTTACCTGTTACTTACCAGAAGAGTTGCCTATACGTTAGCCGAATGACAGCAGGCAGAAGCCGGCGCATTTTTCAGTAATATACCGGAGTTAAACTTAATTACACACTTTTAACACAAACACTGGCAGCTATAAACTCATAGGACAATGGAAAGGACATTAGACAATGGAAGACTGGAAAGAGGTTGCCTGGTCAGATGAGTCTCAATTCACTGCTGCAACATCCAGATGGTAGGGCCAGAATTTAGTGTAAGCAAAATTTTATTTGCACACTTTGGGGCCCTTAGTGCCAACTGAGCAATGTTTAAATGCCACAGCCTACCTGAGTATTGTTGCTGACCATGTCCATCCCTTTATGACCACAGTGTACCCAGCTTCTAATAGCTACTGCAGCAGGGTAACGTGCCATGTCACAGAGCTCATATCATCTCAGACTGGTTTCTTGAACATGAAAATAAGTTCACTGTACTCAAATGGCCTCCACAGTCACTAGATTTCAATAAAGCACCTATGGAATGGGAGATTTGGATGGATGGATGGATTTGCAACAGAAGAGTCGCTTATACGTTAGCCGAATGACAGCAGGCAGAAACTGGCGCGTTTTTCAGTAATATACCGGAGTTAAACTTATTTACACACTTTTAACACAAACACTGGCAGCTATTAACTCATAGGTGGTAGTAAAGCTGAAATTAAAATAAGGCAACACTTATTTTGATACTTTTTTTGTTTGTTCTTTTTCTTAACCGTTCCTTCCTCCTATTCCTCTGTCTCTGCTTATTGACGTTTAGGAGAGAGTGCCAAACATAAATTAACGATGCAAGATTTTCAAACCAAGACAGACAAAGCACAAAAGAGACAACAAAGACACAAATATTGTATATATGTTTTATTGTAAAGCTCATATCCTAGCATATCTTATCCTAGCATATCTACAAACAAATTTACTTTTGTATAGCACGATATCACATTACACCGTCTCAAAGAGCTTTACAGCATCCCCACCCAAAGCCCCCAGTGAGTAAGCCATACATAGGCGACAGTGGCAAGGAAAAACTCCCTATTAGGAAGAAACCTTGGGAGGGACCAGACTCAAAGGGGGAGCCCATCCTCCAGGGGCTGGCAGGGAGAGTCAACTTATCTAACTTACCTACCTTAGCTTATCTAACTTACCTACCTTAGCTTATCTAACTGAAGTACCAACACTTAAACGACATCTCTATTAATACGCCGTCCCCGGCCGTAGCCCATTATTAATCCATTACTCCTGGCGGATTGCTGAGGCTGCCCCTGGCCCCTCTCAGGTCGCCGGTCACTGGAGCCATCGAAGTCCGTGCTTCGCCGTCCCCGGCCATAGCCCATTAGTCCAGCAGTATTCTGTTTAAAGACAAGGAGAGGTTATTGATATTGTATTGAACCTCTGTGGGTATTAAAGGTATATCCACAAGCAAGCCAGCAATAGTCCTAATTCACACTGTGGTGTACGCGAAACACCCCCCCTCCTAAGCGGCAGCATATACGATTCCATCCAGCACCCTCCCTTAGCACGCCATATTGCACGAGCCCAACTACCCATCCTAAAACAAACACACACATACATACACAAAGAAAATTAAAAAGGGCACTTCCCCATCTTCCACGAGAGCCACCCATAGGGTCTGGTCAGCTAACTGGCAGAGAGAGTGTTATGCCAAAAAAGGCATCCCTGTCGAAGAATGCATGCCTGTCTCTAAATGACCGATTGGTCACTGATCTGAAACGAGTTGAGCTACTTTGTCGAGTTAGGCTACCGTAGTGCTAATCGATAGCCCTAACCCTTACCCTAACCCACCAAACCCACCCCCCCTAAAACCCTAACCCTCAAAAAAAAAACCTAAAACCCCAACCCTAACCCCCAAAAAACCCCTAAAAGCTCAACTAGTCAGAACACCGGCATGCATTCTGCGGCAGGGATGCCTTTTTCGGCATAATGCATGTTATACTCTAATTCAAGTGTTCTAATAGTCTCTTAATCTAGGGCTTTACCTTCGGCATGTAACACTTCCTCCGCGTCTTATCTATCCTTTCCGTTTCCTTACTTGTTATTTTAATTTTGATAATAATTTTAATTTTGATCTTGATTACTTTAATTTCGTTTCTCTCCATTTTACAGAAGACTTCAAAACGCAGTCACTCGTTAAAGCGCTGGAAAGAAGTTTGAGAAAAGAAGCACATGTGATTCAAAAGTAATCAAGCTGTTGTCACGGATGCCCATTCGTACCATAACTGACAATACGATCCTATGCAGGTCGTCGGCGACTTTCGGCCGCGATCGGCTCCTACTGACCGGTCGTAGGTCCGATTCGGCCGTAAGCAGGGTTGCCAACTCTGACGCATCTGGCGTGACACTCACGCTTTCAAACTGAAACGCTCACAGCAAGAAATCTTACGGCGAATATCTATTAATCCATTTAAACCAAAAATTGCCTACATGAAAAGCGTTGGGGCAGTTTGTAAATAGTCTGCAGGGTTTGCAAGGTAATAAAACTGTTATATACATGTAAATATATGTGTGTAGACTTGTCTCGAATTCAAAATCTCACGCCAACGCCAACTCGATCATTCGCTGTCTAAAGCTATACGCGCTGCAATGTCTTGTAGTACTTATTTTATGTGCATTCGCGCTGTTATGACAAGAAATCACTGTGCATTTTAGCTACAAATTAGCCACATAAATGTTAAAATGCAGGGTAATTTTTCGTCATAACAGCGTGGACGCACATAAAATAAATAGGCATTTGCGCTGCTATAACGAGGAATTGCCGCGCGTGTACGGGGAATGCGTAGGGGAGACCGGGTATGGTTGTAACACTTTTTGCTTTACCACCTATAACTCGATCACTGAATTTTTGAGCTAGAGATTTACATTTTTTCTATTAAGTACCTGTAGAAAAGGCTGTTAAATGAGCGGTTTGTTTAATTGTGCAGTGTTTTGAGCAGGCATTATTTCGGCCATTGGAGGCGTCACGCAGGACCCCAGGTTGGTTTTTTTCTTCTCTTCTTCGCTTTCCTTTAGGCTGGATGCAGAGTTCAACGTAGTTATACAAAGTTTTGTTGGGTTTATGGTGTAGTTGTGCGTGCATGCTGAGTAAGTATGCAGTTCATTCGTACCGCAACTATGCTTTGTAACCGGAGCAAATGTTTATTGTTTTATACGTTTGTAATTTAAAATAAACATATCGCGCTGATCGCAGTTCGCTGCGTTAATGCCGCTCAGTTTTGAGTATTGTATGTTTATTTGCGTTTTGTAATACAAATGGTTAATATAATTTAATATCTATATTTGTTTAATGTTTGTAAAACTATGTTACCCGTGAGCGGTAGTTATATGTTGATTCCTATGTTCTTATTTCTGTTTCAGTAAACCACAATTGCATATTTCCCCAACGAGTATCCGGACTGTTTTATTGGTGGTGTGTTAATGCGCTACTATCCAACTATAGGATAACCTGTCAAAAGTAGGCAAACAAACCCAGTGTTCTGATCGGACACTCTGTAAAGGTTACCACCGGGAGAGAATCGGCGTCCCTTTTTTTTTAAACGACACTCTTCTACATGGTCCTTCGAGCCGGATAGGGTAAGTTTTACAGCAGTAATGATGGATGACAGAGAAAAGGATCTTGTCCTGAGTCAGGGGAGGCCTCGTAGAACAATTCGTCCTCCATGCTACCTAGACGAATATGAGACAGGCCATCATTACAGACAAAGAGGATTACCTGCATCATATCACCACCCTGATGCAAGAGAATATATGACGGATAGTTTCTCGGCGCATGACCAGCAGAGAAATGAACACTCATCACCTGGTAGTGTCCCAGAATGGGTGAAGACACTCAGGGAAGAGAACGATCAGCTGAGGAGAGATATTCGTGAACTAATTGAGTGGCGTGCATCGCAGACTTCTCCAACTCATATCCAGTCAGCTGCTCCTAGGCAGAGCCAAGATGATGAGGAAAGAGCCTCAACCTCATCCAGTATCGGCACCCCAATCTCCCAATATGGAGTCATGATGTCAGGCGATCAGTGGGATCCATGTCACGCAGGCCAACAGTCAAATCCAGTGCCTTGGGAGCATCGAGAGCCGTCAGTATGTGAGGGAGAAGAGGTAAATGAGATTGTGGAGCGGGTCAGGGATATTGCATTGCCACATAAGCAGTACCTTCATTCATCTGGTTATGGACCACACCAGTCCCGACGGTCATCTCGCCATGTGACTCCTGAACGCCATCATGGTAACTCATTAAACAAGCCGCTCATTTAACAGCCTTTTCTACAGTACCCACATTTGTTTGCTACAAACTGCACCAAGTCAAACCTCTGCAAGAATATCACAGACCTGGTGAGTTCATGACAAATAGGCCTACATGGTGCTCCTTTGTTACAACCTGCCCCACTACCGGGGTAGGATGTAACACGTGTTGCGGTAAGTTGCAACAGTTAGACAAAAGAAGCAAAAACACTGGCCACACTGTGCTATATGGTTCAAAAAGAAGTTTTTGAAGACTGACCATAACTCATATATCCACTAGTGTGCTAGAACAAACTTTCTTAATGCTATGTATGCTTAATCAATACTCTACTACAATGCATCTGAGCAAAAAAAACATCCAAGTCAAATAAAAATAATGTGTGTGTGTGTGTGTGTGTGTGTGTGTGTTCTTAATCGGTCACAATGCTGACAAATGAATCTTGGTAACCCTGCAGTACAGGCTTGGTGGGCCCAGATACTGTCAGTCTATAATACAGGTCTGCCGCCTGAGTCAAATATTCTGCCAGCACCTTCTCCTGCACCTCAGAGAAGACTTTGTCGCTGCTGTGGTAACCTTCACTGGGAAGATCACTGGACCCCTGGTCTCTCAGCTTCTGCAGTGATTTGCAGTATCTGCTCAGTGTTACATGGCAGATCCCGTGTGCCTTCGCAACTGACCTGACTGACTTGCCCTTCCTTGTGACCTCATCAGATGCTTTTTTAAAAACACTGGCAGGCACACCTCTTTCAGTCTTTCTTTTCTACTGTCTAGACATTCTGTAAAATTATTAAAATCAAGAAAGTGTCCTTATTTGTATGTAAGGGGATGGTTGTAACACTTAAAGATGTGTTACAACCCAGCCCAGCCCTCTTAGCTATTGCACCTTCCTCTGTTGATCTGAGTGCTGTTACTGGACTGATCATTAAGCAGTGAGGCAGATTGCACCACCAACTACAGAGTAAATGAACAGATAGACTGGAAATACACTCACTGGCCACTCTATTAGGTATACCTGTTCACCTGTCTGTATGTCAGCAGCACAATGTATAAAATCATGCAGATCAAAGTCATGCTCATATCAAACACCAGAATGGGGATTTAAGTGACTTTGAAGGTCACATTGTTCTTGGTGTTAGGTGGACTGGTATGAGTATTTCAGGATATGCTGATCGACTGGTATTTTCACCATCTTTAGGGTTTACAGAGAATGGGCCGAAAAAGAAAAAACATCCAGTGAGCTGTGGTTCTCTGGGAAAAAATGCCTTGTTGATGGCAGACGTCAGGGACAGACTGGCTCTAGGTGATAGAAAGGCAAGAGTAACTCAACAACTCGTTACCACCAAGGTATGCAGAAGAGCATCTGTGAATGCACAACACATCCAACTCTGAAGCTGATGGGCTACAGCAGCGGAAGACCACACCAGGTGCCACTCCTGTCAGCTACAAACAGGAAACTGAGGCTACAGCGGGCACGGGCTCACCGAAATTAGACAATGGAAGACTGGAAAGAGGTTGCCTGGTCAGATGAGTCTCAATTCACTGCTGCAACATCCAGATGGTAGGGCCAGAATTTAGTGTAAGCAAAATTTTATTTGCACACTTTGGGGCCCTTAGTGCCAACTGAGCAATGTTTAAATGCCACAGCCTACCTGAGTATTGTTGCTGACCATGTCCATCCCTTTATGACCACAGTGTACCCAGCTTCTAATAGCTACTGCAGCAGGGTAACGTGCCATGTCACAGAGCTCATATCATCTCAGACTGGTTTCTTGAACATGAAAATAAGTTCACTGTACTCAAATGGCCTCCACAGTCACTAGATTTCAATAGAGCACCTATGGAATGGGAGATTTGGATGGATGGATGGATGGATTTGCAACAGAAGAGTCGCTTATACGTTAGCCGAATGACAGCAGGCAGAAACTGGCGCGTTTTTCAGTAATATACCGGAGTTAAACTTATTTACACACTTTTAACACAAACACTGGCAGCTATTAACTCATAGGTGGTAGTAAAGCTGAAATTAAAATAAGACAACACTTATTTTGATACTTTTTTTGTTTGTTCTTTTTCTTAACCGTTCCTTCCTCCTATTCCTCTGTCTCTGCTTATTGACGTTTAGGAGAGAGTGCCAAACATAAATTAACGATGCAAGATTTTCAAACCAAGACAGACAAAGCACAAAAGAGACAACAAAGACACAAATATTGTATATATGTTTTATTGTAAAGCTCATATCCTAGCATATCTTATCCTAGCATATCTACAAACAAATTTACTTTTGTATAGCACGATATCACATTACACCGTCTCAAAGAGCTTTACAGCATCCCCACCCAAAGCCCCCAGTGAGTAAGCCATACATAGGCGACAGTGGCAAGGAAAAACTCCCTATTAGGAAGAAACCTTGGGAGGGACCAGACTCAAAGGGGGAGCCCATCCTCCAGGGGCTGGCAGGGAGAGTCAACTTATCTAACTTACCTACCTTAGCTTATCTAACTTACCTACCTTAGCTTATCTAACTGAAGTACCAACACTTAAACGACATCTCTATTAATACGCCGTCCCCGGCCGTAGCCCATTATTAATCCATTACTCCTGGCGGATTGCTGAGGCTGCCCCTGGCCCCTCTCAGGTCGCCGGTCACTGGAGCCATCGAAGTCCGTGCTTCGCCGTCCCCGGCCATAGCCCATTAGTCCAGCAGTATTCTGTTTAAAGACAAGGAGAGGTTATTGATATTGTATTGAACCTCTGTGGGTATTAAAGGTATATCCACAAGCAAGCCAGCAATAGTCCTAATTCACACTGTGGTGTACGCGAAACACCCCCCCTCCTAAGCGGCAGCATATACGATTCCATCCAGCACCCTCCCTTAGCACGCCATATTGCACGAGCCCAACTACCCATCCTAAAACAAACACACACATACATACACAAAGAAAATTAAAAAGGGCACTTCCCCATCTTCCACGAGAGCCACCCATAGGGTCTGGTCAGCTAACTGGCAGAGAGAGTGTTATGCCAAAAAAGGCATCCCTGTCGAAGAATGCATGCCTGTCTCTAAATGACCGATTGGTCACTGATCTGAAACGAGTTGAGCTACTTTGTCGAGTTAGGCTACCGTAGTGCTAATCGATAGCCCTAACCCTTACCCTAACCCACCAAACCCACCCCCCCTAAAACCCTAACCCTCAAAAAAAAAACCTAAAACCCCAACCCTAACCCCCAAAAAACCCCTAAAAGCTCAACTAGTCAGAACACCGGCATGCATTCTGCGGCAGGGATGCCTTTTTCGGCATAATGCATGTTATACTCTAATTCAAGTGTTCTAATAGTCTCTTAATCTAGGGCTTTACCTTCGGCATGTAACACTTCCTCCGCGTCTTATCTATCCTTTCCGTTTCCTTACTTGTTATTTTAATTTTGATAATAATTTTAATTTTGATCTTGATTACTTTAATTTCGTTTCTCTCCATTTTACAGAAGACTTCAAAACGCAGTCACTCGTTAAAGCGCTGGAAAGAAGTTTGAGAAAAGAAGCACATGTGATTCAAAAGTAATCAAGCTGTTGTCACGGATGCCCATTCGTACCATAACTGACAATACGATCCTATGCAGGTCGTCGGCGACTTTCGGCCGCGATCGGCTCCTACTGACCGGTCGTAGGTCCGATTCGGCCGTAAGCAGGGTTGCCAACTCTGACGCATCTGGCGTGACACTCACGCTTTCAAACTGAAACGCTCACAGCAAGAAATCTTACGGCGAATATCTATTAATCCATTTAAACCAAAAATTGCCTACATGAAAAGCGTTGGGGCAGTTTGTAAATAGTCTGCAGGGTTTGCAAGGTAATAAAACTGTTATATACATGTAAATATATGTGTGTAGACTTGTCTCGAATTCAAAATCTCACGCCAACGCCAACTCGATCATTCGCTGTCTAAAGCTATACGCGCTGCAATGTCTTGTAGTACTTATTTTATGTGCATTCGCGCTGTTATGACAAGAAATCACTGTGCATTTTAGCTACAAATTAGCCACATAAATGTTAAAATGCAGGGTAATTTTTCGTCATAACAGCGTGGACGCACATAAAATAAATAGGCATTTGCGCTGCTATAACGAGGAATTGCCGCGCGTGTACGGGGAATGCGTAGGGGAGACCGGGTATGGTTGTAACACTTTTTGCTTTACCACCTATAACTCGATCACTGAATTTTTGAGCTAGAGATTTACATTTTTTCTATTAAGTACCTGTAGAAAAGGCTGTTAAATGAGCGGTTTGTTTAATTGTGCAGTGTTTTGAGCAGGCATTATTTCGGCCATTGGAGGCGTCACGCAGGACCCCAGGTTGGTTTTTTTCTTCTCTTCTTCGCTTTCCTTTAGGCTGGATGCAGAGTTCAACGTAGTTATACAAAGTTTTGTTGGGTTTATGGTGTAGTTGTGCGTGCATGCTGAGTAAGTATGCAGTTCATTCGTACCGCAACTATGCTTTGTAACCGGAGCAAATGTTTATTGTTTTATACGTTTGTAATTTAAAATAAACATATCGCGCTGATCGCAGTTCGCTGCGTTAATGCCGCTCAGTTTTGAGTATTGTATGTTTATTTGCGTTTTGTAATACAAATGGTTAATATAATTTAATATCTATATTTGTTTAATGTTTGTAAAACTATGTTACCCGTGAGCGGTAGTTATATGTTGATTCCTATGTTCTTATTTCTGTTTCAGTAAACCACAATTGCATATTTCCCCAACGAGTATCCGGACTGTTTTATTGGTGGTGTGTTAATGCGCTACTATCCAACTATAGGATAACCTGTCAAAAGTAGGCAAACAAACCCAGTGTTCTGATCGGACACTCTGTAAAGGTTACCACCGGGAGAGAATCGGCGTCCCTTTTTTTTTAAACGACACTCTTCTACATGGTCCTTCGAGCCGGATAGGGTAAGTTTTACAGCAGTAATGATGGATGACAGAGAAAAGGATCTTGTCCTGAGTCAGGGGAGGCCTCGTAGAACAATTCGTCCTCCATGCTACCTAGACGAATATGAGACAGGCCATCATTACAGACAAAGAGGATTACCTGCATCATATCACCACCCTGATGCAAGAGAATATATGACGGATAGTTTCTCGGCGCATGACCAGCAGAGAAATGAACACTCATCACCTGGTAGTGTCCCAGAATGGGTGAAGACACTCAGGGAAGAGAACGATCAGCTGAGGAGAGATATTCGTGAACTAATTGAGTGGCGTGCATCGCAGACTTCTCCAACTCATATCCAGTCAGCTCCTCCTAGGCAGAGCCAAGATGATGAGGAAAGAGCCTCAACCTCATCCAGTATCGGCACCCCAATCTCCCAATATGGAGTCATGATGTCAGGCGATCAGTGGGATCCATGTCACGCAGGCCAACAGTCAAATCCAGTGCCTTGGGAGCATCGAGAGCCGTCAGTATGTGAGGGAGAAGAGGTAAATGAGATTGTGGAGCGGGTCAGGGATATTGCATTGCCACATAAGCAGTACCTTCATTCATCTGGTTATGGACCACACCAGTCCCGACGGTCATCTCGCCATGTGACTCCTGAACGCCATCATGGTAACTCATTAAACAAGCCGCTCATTTAACAGCCTTTTCTACAGTACCCACATTTGTTTGCTACAAACTGCACCAAGTCAAACCTCTGCAAGAATATCACAGACCTGGTGAGTTCATGACAAATAGGCCTACATGGTGCTCCTTTGTTACAACCTGCCCCACTACCGGGGTAGGATGTAACACGTGTTGCGGTAAGTTGCAACAGTTAGACAAAAGAAGCAAAAACACTGGCCACACTGTGCTATATGGTTCAAAAAGAAGTTTTTGAAGACTGACCATAACTCATATATCCACTAGTGTGCTAGAACAAACTTTCTTAATGCTATGTATGCTTAATCAATACTCTACTACAATGCATCTGAGCAAAAAAAACATCCAAGTCAAATAAAAATAATGTGTGTGTGTGTGTGTGTGTGTGTGTTCTTAATCGGTCACAATGCTGACAAATGAATCTTGGTAACCCTGCAGTACAGGCTTGGTGGGCCCAGATACTGTCAGTCTATAATACAGGTCTGCCGCCTGAGTCAAATATTCTGCCAGCACCTTCTCCTGCACCTCAGAGAAGACTTTGTCGCTGCTGTGGTAACCTTCACTGGGAAGATCACTGGACCCCTGGTCTCTCAGCTTCTGCAGTGATTTGCAGTATCTGCTCAGTGTTACATGGCAGATCCCGTGTGCCTTCGCAACTGACCTGACTGACTTGCCCTTCCTTGTGACCTCATCAGATGCTTTTTTAAAAACACTGGCAGGCACACCTCTTTCAGTCTTTCTTTTCTACTGTCTAGACATTCTGTAAAATTATTAAAATCAAGAAAGTGTCCTTATTTGTATGTAAGGGGATGGTTGTAACACTTAAAGATGTGTTACAACCCAGCCCAGCCCTCTTAGCTATTGCACCTTCCTCTGTTGATCTGAGTGCTGTTACTGGACTGATCATTAAGCAGTGAGGCAGATTGCACCACCAACTACAGAGTAAATGAACAGATAGACTGGAAATACACTCACTGGCCACTCTATTAGGTATACCAGTTCACCTGTCTGTATGTCAGCAGCACAATGTATAAAATCATGCAGATTAAAGTCATGCTCATATCAAACACCAGAATGGGGATTTAAGTGACTTTGAAGGTCACATTGTTCTTGGTGTTAGGTGGACTGGTATGAGTATTTCAGGATATGCTGATCGACTGGTATTTTCACCATCTTTAGGGTTTACAGAGAATGGGCCGAAAAAGAAAAAACATCCAGTGAGCTGTGGTTCTCTGGGAAAAAATGCCTTGTTGATGGCAGACGTCAGGGACAGACTGGCTCTAGGTGATAGAAAGGCAAGAGTAACTCAACAACTCGTTACCACCAAGGTATGCAGAAGAGCATCTGTGAATGCACAACACATCCAACTCTGAAGCTGATGGGCTACAGCAGCGGAAGACCACACCAGGTGCCACTCCTGTCAGCTACAAACAGGAAACTGAGGCTACAGCGGGCACGGGCTCACCGAAATTAGACAATGGAAGACTGGAAAGAGGTTGCCTGGTCAGATGAGTCTCAATTCACTGCTGCAACATCCAGATGGTAGGGCCAGAATTTAGTGTAAGCAAAATTTTATTTGCACACTTTGGGGCCCTTAGTGCCAACTGAGCAATGTTTAAATGCCACAGCCTACCTGAGTATTGTTGCTGACCATGTCCATCCCTTTATGACCACAGTGTACCCAGCTTCTAATAGCTACTGCAGCAGGGTAACGTGCCATGTCACAGAGCTCATATCATCTCAGACTGGTTTCTTGAACATGAAAATAAGTTCACTGTACTCAAATGGCCTCCACAGTCACTAGATTTCAATAGAGCACCTATGGAATGGGAGATTTGGATGGATGGATGGATGGATTTGCAACAGAAGAGTCGCTTATACGTTAGCCGAATGACAGCAGGCAGAAACTGGCGCGTTTTTCAGTAATATACTGGAGTTAAACTTATTTACACACTTTTAACACAAACACTGGCAGCTATTAACTCATAGGTGGTAGTAAAGCTGAAATTAAAATAAGACAACACTTATTTTGATACTTTTTTTGTTTGTTCTTTTTCTTAACCGTTCCTTCCTCCTATTCCTCTGTCTCTGCTTATTGACGTTTAGGAGAGAGTGCCAAACATAAATTAACGATGCAAGATTTTCAAACCAAGACAGACAAAGCACAAAAGAGACAACAAAGACACAAATATTGTATATATGTTTTATTGTAAAGCTCATATCCTAGCATATCTTATCCTAGCATATCTACAAACAAATTTACTTTTGTATAGCACAATATCACATTACACCGTCTCAAAGAGCTTTACAGCATCCCCACCCAAAGCCCCCAGTGAGTAAGCCATACATAGGCGACAGTGGCAAGGAAAAACTCCCTATTAGGAAGAAACCTTGGGAGGGACCAGACTCAAAGGGGGAGCCCATCCTCCAGGGGCTGGCAGGGAGAGTCAACTTATCTAACTTACCTACCTTAGCTTATCTAACTTACCTACCTTAGCTTATCTAACTGAAGTACCAACACTTAAACGACATCTCTATTAATACGCCGTCCCCGGCCGTAGCCCATTATTAATCCATTACTCCTGGCGGATTGCTGAGGCTGCCCCTGGCCCCTCTCAGGTCGCCGGTCACTGGAGCCATCGAAGTCCGTGCTTCGCCGTCCCCGGCCATAGCCCATTAGTCCAGCAGTATTCTGTTTAAAGACAAGGAGAGGTTATTGATATTGTATTGAACCTCTGTGGGTATTAAAGGTATATCCACAAGCAAGCCAGCAATAGTCCTAATTCACACTGTGGTGTACACGAAACACCCCCCCTCCTAAGCGGCAGCATATACGATTCCATCCAGCACCCTCCCTTAGCACGCCATATTGCACGAGCCCAACTACCCATCCTAAAACAAACACACACATACATACACAAAGAAAATTAAAAAGGGCACTTCCCCATCTTCCACGAGAGCCACCCATAGGGTCTGGTCAGCTAACTGGCAGAGAGAGTGTTATGCCAAAAAAGGCATCCCTGTCGAAGAATGCATGCCTGTCTCTAAATGACCGATTGGTCACTGATCTGAAACGAGTTGAGCTACTTTGTCGAGTTAGGCTACCGTAGTGCTAATCGATAGCCCTAACCCTTACCCTAACCCACCAAACCCACCCCCCCTAAAACCCTAACCCTCAAAAAAAAAAACCTAAAACCCCAACCCTAACCCCCAAAAAACCCCTAAAAGCTCAACTAGTCAGAACACCGGCATGCATTCTGCGGCAGGGATGCCTTTTTCGGCATAATGCATGTTATACTCTAATTCAAGTGTTCTAATAGTCTCTTAATCTAGGGCTTTACCTTCGGCATGTAACACTTCCTCCGCGTCTTATCTATCCTTTCCGTTTCCTTACTTGTTATTTTAATTTTGATAATAATTTTAATTTTGATCTTGATTACTTTAATTTCGTTTCTCTCCATTTTACAGAAGACTTCAAAACGCAGTCACTCGTTAAAGCGCTGGAAAGAAGTTTGAGAAAAGAAGCACATGTGATTCAAAAGTAATCAAGCTGTTGTCACGGATGCCCATTCGTACCATAACTGACAATACGATCCTATGCAGGTCGTCGGCGACTTTCGGCCGCGATCGGCTCCTACTGACCGGTCGTAGGTCCGATTCGGCCGTAAGCAGGGTTGCCAACTCTGACGCATCTGGCGTGACACTCACGCTTTCAAACTGAAACGCTCACAGCAAGAAATCTTACGGCGAATATCTATTAATCCATTTAAACCTAAAATTGCCTACATGAAAAGCGTTGGGGCAGTTTGTAAATAGTCTGCAGGGTTTGCAAGGTAATAAAACTGTTATATACATGTAAATATATGTGTGTAGACTTGTCTCGAATTCAAAATCTCACGCCAACGCCAACTCGATCATTCGCTGTCTAAAGCTATACGCGCTGCAATGTCTTGTAGTACTTATTTTATGTGCATTCGCGCTGTTATGACAAGAAATCACTGTGCATTTTAGCTACAAATTAGCCACATAAATGTTAAAATGCAGGGTAATTTTTCGTCATAACAGCGTGGACGCACATAAAATAAATAGGCATTTGCGCTGCTATAACGAGGAATTGCCGCGCGTGTACGGGGAATGCGTAGGGGAGACCGGGTATGGTTGTAACACTTTTTGCTTTACCACCTATAACTCGATCACTGAATTTTTGAGCTAGAGATTTACATTTTTTCTATTAAGTACCTGTAGAAAAGGCTGTTAAATGAGCGGTTTGTTTAATTGTGCAGTGTTTTGAGCAGGCATTATTTCGGCCATTGGAGGCGTCACGCAGGACCCCAGGTTGGTTTTTTTCTTCTCTTCTTCGCTTTCCTTTAGGCTGGATGCAGAGTTCAACGTAGTTATACAAAGTTTTGTTGGGTTTATGGTGTAGTTGTGCGTGCATGCTGAGTAAGTATGCAGTTCATTCGTACCGCAACTATGCTTTGTAACCGGAGCAAATGTTTATTGTTTTATACGTTTGTAATTTAAAATAAACATATCGCGCTGATCGCAGTTCGCTGCGTTAATCTTAATGCCGCTCAGTTTTGAGTATTGTATGTTTATTTGCGTTTTGTAATACAAATGGTTAATATAATTTAATATCTATATTTGTTTAATGTTTGTAAAACTATGTTACCCGTGAGCGGTAGTTATATGTTGATTCCTATGTTCTTATTTCTGTTTCAGTAAACCACAATTGCATATTTCCCCAACGAGTATCCGGACTGTTTTATTGGTGGTGTGTTAATGCGCTACTATCCAACTATAGGATAACCTGTCAAAAGTAGGCAAACAAACCCAGTGTTCTGATCGGACACTCTGTAAAGGTTACCACCGGGAGAGAATCGGCGTCCCTTTTTTTTTAAACGACACTCTTCTACATGGTCCTTCGAGCCGGATAGGGTAAGTTTTACAGCAGTAATGATGGATGACAGAGAAAAGGATCTTGTCCTGAGTCAGGGGAGGCCTCGTAGAACAATTCGTCCTCCATGCTACCTAGACGAATATGAGACAGGCCATCATTACAGACAAAGAGGATTACCTGCATCATATCACCACCCTGATGCAAGAGAATATATGACGGATAGTTTCTCGGCGCATGACCAGCAGAGAAATGAACACTCATCACCTGGTAGTGTCCCAGAATGGGTGAAGACACTCAGGGAAGAGAACGATCAGCTGAGGAGAGATATTCGTGAACTAATTGAGTGGCGTGCATCGCAGACTTCTCCAACTCATATCCAGTCAGCTGCTCCTAGGCAGAGCCAAGATGATGAGGAAAGAGCCTCAACCTCATCCAGTATCGGCACCCCAATCTCCCAATATGGAGTCATGATGTCAGGCGATCAGTGGGATCCATGTCACGCAGGCCAACAGTCAAATCCAGTGCCTTGGGAGCATCGAGAGCCGTCAGTATGTGAGGGAGAAGAGGTAAATGAGATTGTGGAGCGGGTCAGGGATATTGCATTGCCACATAAGCAGTACCTTCATTCATCTGGTTATGGACCACACCAGTCCCGACGGTCATCTCGCCATGTGACTCCTGAACGCCATCATGGTAACTCATTAAACAAGCCGCTCATTTAACAGCCTTTTCTACAGTACCCACATTTGTTTGCTACAAACTGCACCAAGTCAAACCTCTGCAAGAATATCACAGACCTGGTGAGTTCATGACAAATAGGCCTACATGGTGCTCCTTTGTTACAACCTGCCCCACTACCGGGGTAGGATGTAACACGTGTTGCGGTAAGTTGCAACAGTTAGACAAAAGAAGCAAAAACACTGGCCACACTGTGCTATATGGTTCAAAAAGAAGTTTTTGAAGACTGACCATAACTCATATATCCACTAGTGTGCTAGAACAAACTTTCTTAATGCTATGTATGCTTAATCAATACTCTACTACAATGCATCTGAGCAAAAAAAACATCCAAGTCAAATAAAAATAATGTGTGTGTGTGTGTGTGTGTGTGTGTTCTTAATCGGTCACAATGCTGACAAATGAATCTTGGTAACCCTGCAGTACAGGCTTGGTGGGCCCAGATACTGTCAGTCTATAATACAGGTCTGCCGCCTGAGTCAAATATTCTGCCAGCACCTTCTCCTGCACCTCAGAGAAGACTTTGTCGCTGCTGTGGTAACCTTCACTGGGAAGATCACTGGACCCCTGGTCTCTCAGCTTCTGCAGTGATTTGCAGTATCTGCTCAGTGTTACATGGCAGATCCCGTGTGCCTTCGCAACTGACCTGACTGACTTGCCCTTCCTTGTGACCTCATCAGATGCTTTTTTAAAAACACTGGCAGGCACACCTCTTTCAGTCTTTCTTTTCTACTGTCTAGACATTCTGTAAAATTATTAAAATCAAGAAAGTGTCCTTATTTGTATGTAAGGGGATGGTTGTAACACTTAAAGATGTGTTACAACCCAGCCCAGCCCTCTTAGCTATTGCACCTTCCTCTGTTGATCTGAGTGCTGTTACTGGACTGATCATTAAGCAGTGAGGCAGATTGCACCACCAACTACAGAGTAAATGAACAGATAGACTGGAAATACACTCACTGGCCACTCTATTAGGTATACCTGTTCACCTGTCTGTATGTCAGCAGCACAATGTATAAAATCATGCAGATCAAAGTCATGCTCATATCAAACACCAGAATGGGGATTTAAGTGACTTTGAAGGTCACATTGTTCTTGGTGTTAGGTGGACTGGTATGAGTATTTCAGGATATGCTGATCGACTGGTATTTTCACCATCTTTAGGGTTTACAGAGAATGGGCCGAAAAAGAAAAAACATCCAGTGAGCTGTGGTTCTCTGGGAAAAAATGCCTTGTTGATGGCAGACGTCAGGGACAGACTGGCTCTAGGTGATAGAAAGGCAAGAGTAACTCAACAACTCGTTACCACCAAGGTATGCAGAAGAGCATCTGTGAATGCACAACACATCCAACTCTGAAGCTGATGGGCTACAGCAGCGGAAGACCACACCAGGTGCCACTCCTGTCAGCTACAAACAGGAAACTGAGGCTACAGCGGGCACGGGCTCACCGAAATTAGACAATGGAAGACTGGAAAGAGGTTGCCTGGTCAGATGAGTCTCAATTCACTGCTGCAACATCCAGATGGTAGGGCCAGAATTTAGTGTAAGCAAAATTTTATTTGCACACTTTGGGGCCCTTAGTGCCAACTGAGCAATGTTTAAATGCCACAGCCTACCTGAGTATTGTTGCTGACCATGTCCATCCCTTTATGACCACAGTGTACCCAGCTTCTAATAGCTACTGCAGCAGGGTAACGTGCCATGTCACAGAGCTCATATCATCTCAGACTGGTTTCTTGAACATGAAAATAAGTTCACTGTACTCAAATGGCCTCCACAGTCACTAGATTTCAATAGAGCACCTATGGAATGGGAGATTTGGATGGATGGATGGATGGATTTGCAACAGAAGAGTCGCTTATACGTTAGCCGAATGACAGCAGGCAGAAACTGGCGCGTTTTTCAGTAATATACCGGAGTTAAACTTATTTACACACTTTTAACACAAACACTGGCAGCTATTAACTCATAGGTGGTAGTAAAGCTGAAATTAAAATAAGACAACACTTATTTTGATACTTTTTTTGTTTGTTCTTTTTCTTAACCGTTCCTTCCTCCTATTCCTCTGTCTCTGCTTATTGACGTTTAGGAGAGAGTGCCAAACATAAATTAACGATGCAAGATTTTCAAACCAAGACAGACAAAGCACAAAAGAGACAACAAAGACACAAATATTGTATATATGTTTTATTGTAAAGCTCATATCCTAGCATATCTTATCCTAGCATATCTACAAACAAATTTACTTTTGTATAGCACGATATCACATTACACCGTCTCAAAGAGCTTTACAGCATCCCCACCCAAAGCCCCCAGTGAGTAAGCCATACATAGGCGACAGTGGCAAGGAAAAACTCCCTATTAGGAAGAAACCTTGGGAGGGACCAGACTCAAAGGGGGAGCCCATCCTCCAGGGGCTGGCAGGGAGAGTCAACTTATCTAACTTACCTACCTTAGCTTATCTAACTTACCTACCTTAGCTTATCTAACTGAAGTACCAACACTTAAACGACATCTCTATTAATACGCCGTCCCCGGCCGTAGCCCATTATTAATCCATTACTCCTGGCGGATTGCTGAGGCTGCCCCTGGCCCCTCTCAGGTCGCCGGTCACTGGAGCCATCGAAGTCCGTGCTTCGCCGTCCCCGGCCATAGCCCATTAGTCCAGCAGTATTCTGTTTAAAGACAAGGAGAGGTTATTGATATTGTATTGAACCTCTGTGGGTATTAAAGGTATATCCACAAGCAAGCCAGCAATAGTCCTAATTCACACTGTGGTGTACGCGAAACACCCCCCCTCCTAAGCGGCAGCATATACGATTCCATCCAGCACCCTCCCTTAGCACGCCATATTGCACGAGCCCAACTACCCATCCTAAAACAAACACACACATACATACACAAAGAAAATTAAAAAGGGCACTTCCCCATCTTCCACGAGAGCCACCCATAGGGTCTGGTCAGCTAACTGGCAGAGAGAGTGTTATGCCAAAAAAGGCATCCCTGTCGAAGAATGCATGCCTGTCTCTAAATGACCGATTGGTCACTGATCTGAAACGAGTTGAGCTACTTTGTCGAGTTAGGCTACCGTAGTGCTAATCGATAGCCCTAACCCTTACCCTAACCCACCAAACCCACCCCCCCTAAAACCCTAACCCTCAAAAAAAAAACCTAAAACCCCAACCCTAACCCCCAAAAAACCCCTAAAAGCTCAACTAGTCAGAACACCGGCATGCATTCTGCGGCAGGGATGCCTTTTTCGGCATAATGCATGTTATACTCTAATTCAAGTGTTCTAATAGTCTCTTAATCTAGGGCTTTACCTTCGGCATGTAACACTTCCTCCGCGTCTTATCTATCCTTTCCGTTTCCTTACTTGTTATTTTAATTTTGATAATAATTTTAATTTTGATCTTGATTACTTTAATTTCGTTTCTCTCCATTTTACAGAAGACTTCAAAACGCAGTCACTCGTTAAAGCGCTGGAAAGAAGTTTGAGAAAAGAAGCACATGTGATTCAAAAGTAATCAAGCTGTTGTCACGGATGCCCATTCGTACCATAACTGACAATACGATCCTATGCAGGTCGTCGGCGACTTTCGGCCGCGATCGGCTCCTACTGACCGGTCGTAGGTCCGATTCGGCCGTAAGCAGGGTTGCCAACTCTGACGCATCTGGCGTGACACTCACGCTTTCAAACTGAAACGCTCACAGCAAGAAATCTTACGGCGAATATCTATTAATCCATTTAAACCAAAAATTGCCTACATGAAAAGCGTTGGGGCAGTTTGTAAATAGTCTGCAGGGTTTGCAAGGTAATAAAACTGTTATATACATGTAAATATATGTGTGTAGACTTGTCTCGAATTCAAAATCTCACGCCAACGCCAACTCGATCATTCGCTGTCTAAAGCTATACGCGCTGCAATGTCTTGTAGTACTTATTTTATGTGCATTCGCGCTGTTATGACAAGAAATCACTGTGCATTTTAGCTACAAATTAGCCACATAAATGTTAAAATGCAGGGTAATTTTTCGTCATAACAGCGTGGACGCACATAAAATAAATAGGCATTTGCGCTGCTATAACGAGGAATTGCCGCGCGTGTACGGGGAATGCGTAGGGGAGACCGGGTATGGTTGTAACACTTTTTGCTTTACCACCTATAACTCGATCACTGAATTTTTGAGCTAGAGATTTACATTTTTTCTATTAAGTACCTGTAGAAAAGGCTGTTAAATGAGCGGTTTGTTTAATTGTGCAGTGTTTTGAGCAGGCATTATTTCGGCCATTGGAGGCGTCACGCAGGACCCCAGGTTGGTTTTTTTCTTCTCTTCTTCGCTTTCCTTTAGGCTGGATGCAGAGTTCAACGTAGTTATACAAAGTTTTGTTGGGTTTATGGTGTAGTTGTGCGTGCATGCTGAGTAAGTATGCAGTTCATTCGTACCGCAACTATGCTTTGTAACCGGAGCAAATGTTTATTGTTTTATACGTTTGTAATTTAAAATAAACATATCGCGCTGATCGCAGTTCGCTGCGTTAATGCCGCTCAGTTTTGAGTATTGTATGTTTATTTGCGTTTTGTAATACAAATGGTTAATATAATTTAATATCTATATTTGTTTAATGTTTGTAAAACTATGTTACCCGTGAGCGGTAGTTATATGTTGATTCCTATGTTCTTATTTCTGTTTCAGTAAACCACAATTGCATATTTCCCCAACGAGTATCCGGACTGTTTTATTGGTGGTGTGTTAATGCGCTACTATCCAACTATAGGATAACCTGTCAAAAGTAGGCAAACAAACCCAGTGTTCTGATCGGACACTCTGTAAAGGTTACCACCGGGAGAGAATCGGCGTCCCTTTTTTTTTAAACGACACTCTTCTACATGGTCCTTCGAGCCGGATAGGGTAAGTTTTACAGCAGTAATGATGGATGACAGAGAAAAGGATCTTGTCCTGAGTCAGGGGAGGCCTCGTAGAACAATTCGTCCTCCATGCTACCTAGACGAATATGAGACAGGCCATCATTACAGACAAAGAGGATTACCTGCATCATATCACCACCCTGATGCAAGAGAATATATGACGGATAGTTTCTCGGCGCATGACCAGCAGAGAAATGAACACTCATCACCTGGTAGTGTCCCAGAATGGGTGAAGACACTCAGGGAAGAGAACGATCAGCTGAGGAGAGATATTCGTGAACTAATTGAGTGGCGTGCATCGCAGACTTCTCCAACTCATATCCAGTCAGCTCCTCCTAGGCAGAGCCAAGATGATGAGGAAAGAGCCTCAACCTCATCCAGTATCGGCACCCCAATCTCCCAATATGGAGTCATGATGTCAGGCGATCAGTGGGATCCATGTCACGCAGGCCAACAGTCAAATCCAGTGCCTTGGGAGCATCGAGAGCCGTCAGTATGTGAGGGAGAAGAGGTAAATGAGATTGTGGAGCGGGTCAGGGATATTGCATTGCCACATAAGCAGTACCTTCATTCATCTGGTTATGGACCACACCAGTCCCGACGGTCATCTCGCCATGTGACTCCTGAACGCCATCATGGTAACTCATTAAACAAGCCGCTCATTTAACAGCCTTTTCTACAGTACCCACATTTGTTTGCTACAAACTGCACCAAGTCAAACCTCTGCAAGAATATCACAGACCTGGTGAGTTCATGACAAATAGGCCTACATGGTGCTCCTTTGTTACAACCTGCCCCACTACCGGGGTAGGATGTAACACGTGTTGCGGTAAGTTGCAACAGTTAGACAAAAGAAGCAAAAACACTGGCCACACTGTGCTATATGGTTCAAAAAGAAGTTTTTGAAGACTGACCATAACTCATATATCCACTAGTGTGCTAGAACAAACTTTCTTAATGCTATGTATGCTTAATCAATACTCTACTACAATGCATCTGAGCAAAAAAAACATCCAAGTCAAATAAAAATAATGTGTGTGTGTGTGTGTGTGTGTGTGTGTTCTTAATCGGTCACAATGCTGACAAATGAATCTTGGTAACCCTGCAGTACAGGCTTGGTGGGCCCAGATACTGTCAGTCTATAATACAGGTCTGCCGCCTGAGTCAAATATTCTGCCAGCACCTTCTCCTGCACCTCAGAGAAGACTTTGTCGCTGCTGTGGTAACCTTCACTGGGAAGATCACTGGACCCCTGGTCTCTCAGCTTCTGCAGTGATTTGCAGTATCTGCTCAGTGTTACATGGCAGATCCCGTGTGCCTTCGCAACTGACCTGACTGACTTGCCCTTCCTTGTGACCTCATCAGATGCTTTTTTAAAAACACTGGCAGGCACACCTCTTTCAGTCTTTCTTTTCTACTGTCTAGACATTCTGTAAAATTATTAAAATCAAGAAAGTGTCCTTATTTGTATGTAAGGGGATGGTTGTAACACTTAAAGATGTGTTACAACCCAGCCCAGCCCTCTTAGCTATTGCACCTTCCTCTGTTGATCTGAGTGCTGTTACTGGACTGATCATTAAGCAGTGAGGCAGATTGCACCACCAACTACAGAGTAAATGAACAGATAGACTGGAAATACACTCACTGGCCACTCTATTAGGTATACCAGTTCACCTGTCTGTATGTCAGCAGCACAATGTATAAAATCATGCAGATTAAAGTCATGCTCATATCAAACACCAGAATGGGGATTTAAGTGACTTTGAAGGTCACATTGTTCTTGGTGTTAGGTGGACTGGTATGAGTATTTCAGGATATGCTGATCGACTGGTATTTTCACCATCTTTAGGGTTTACAGAGAATGGGCCGAAAAAGAAAAAACATCCAGTGAGCTGTGGTTCTCTGGGAAAAAATGCCTTGTTGATGGCAGACGTCAGGGACAGACTGGCTCTAGGTGATAGAAAGGCAAGAGTAACTCAACAACTCGTTACCACCAAGGTATGCAGAAGAGCATCTGTGAATGCACAACACATCCAACTCTGAAGCTGATGGGCTACAGCAGCGGAAGACCACACCAGGTGCCACTCCTGTCAGCTACAAACAGGAAACTGAGGCTACAGCGGGCACGGGCTCACCGAAATTAGACAATGGAAGACTGGAAAGAGGTTGCCTGGTCAGATGAGTCTCAATTCACTGCTGCAACATCCAGATGGTAGGGCCAGAATTTAGTGTAAGCAAAATTTTATTTGCACACTTTGGGGCCCTTAGTGCCAACTGAGCAATGTTTAAATGCCACAGCCTACCTGAGTATTGTTGCTGACCATGTCCATCCCTTTATGACCACAGTGTACCCAGCTTCTAATAGCTACTGCAGCAGGGTAACGTGCCATGTCACAGAGCTCATATCATCTCAGACTGGTTTCTTGAACATGAAAATAAGTTCACTGTACTCAAATGGCCTCCACAGTCACTAGATTTCAATAGAGCACCTATGGAATGGGAGATTTGGATGGATGGATGGATGGATTTGCAACAGAAGAGTCGCTTATACGTTAGCCGAATGACAGCAGGCAGAAACTGGCGCGTTTTTCAGTAATATACTGGAGTTAAACTTATTTACACACTTTTAACACAAACACTGGCAGCTATTAACTCATAGGTGGTAGTAAAGCTGAAATTAAAATAAGACAACACTTATTTTGATACTTTTTTTGTTTGTTCTTTTTCTTAACCGTTCCTTCCTCCTATTCCTCTGTCTCTGCTTATTGACGTTTAGGAGAGAGTGCCAAACATAAATTAACGATGCAAGATTTTCAAACCAAGACAGACAAAGCACAAAAGAGACAACAAAGACACAAATATTGTATATATGTTTTATTGTAAAGCTCATATCCTAGCATATCTTATCCTAGCATATCTACAAACAAATTTACTTTTGTATAGCACAATATCACATTACACCGTCTCAAAGAGCTTTACAGCATCCCCACCCAAAGCCCCCAGTGAGTAAGCCATACATAGGCGACAGTGGCAAGGAAAAACTCCCTATTAGGAAGAAACCTTGGGAGGGACCAGACTCAAAGGGGGAGCCCATCCTCCAGGGGCTGGCAGGGAGAGTCAACTTATCTAACTTACCTACCTTAGCTTATCTAACTGAAGTACCAACACTTAAACGACATCTCTATTAATACGCCGTCCCCGGCCGTAGCCCATTATTAATCCATTACTCCTGGCGGATTGCTGAGGCTGCCCCTGGCCCCTCTCAGGTCGCCGGTCACTGGAGCCATCGAAGTCCGTGCTTCGCCGTCCCCGGCCATAGCCCATTAGTCCAGCAGTATTCTGTTTAAAGACAAGGAGAGGTTATTGATATTGTATTGAACCTCTGTGGGTATTAAAGGTATATCCACAAGCAAGCCAGCAATAGTCCTAATTCACACTGTGGTGTACGCGAAACACCCCCCCTCCTAAGCGGCAGCATATACGATTCCATCCAGCACCCTCCCTTAGCACGCCATATTGCACGAGCCCAACTACCCATCCTAAAACAAACACACACATACATACACAAAGAAAATTAAAAAGGGCACTTCCCCATCTTCCACGAGAGCCACCCATAGGGTCTGGTCAGCTAACTGGCAGAGAGAGTGTTATGCCAAAAAAGGCATCCCTGTCGAAGAATGCATGCCTGTCTCTAAATGACCGATTGGTCACTGATCTGAAACGAGTTGAGCTACTTTGTCGAGTTAGGCTACCGTAGTGCTAATCGATAGCCCTAACCCTTACCCTAACCCACCAAACCCACCCCCCCTAAAACCCTAACCCTCAAAAAAAAAAACCTAAAACCCCAACCCTAACCCCCAAAAAACCCCTAAAAGCTCAACTAGTCAGAACACCGGCATGCATTCTGCGGCAGGGATGCCTTTTTCGGCATAATGCATGTTATACTCTAATTCAAGTGTTCTAATAGTCTCTTAATCTAGGGCTTTACCTTCGGCATGTAACACTTCCTCCGCGTCTTATCTATCCTTTCCGTTTCCTTACTTGTTATTTTAATTTTGATAATAATTTTAATTTTGATCTTGATTACTTTAATTTCGTTTCTCTCCATTTTACAGAAGACTTCAAAACGCAGTCACTCGTTAAAGCGCTGGAAAGAAGTTTGAGAAAAGAAGCACATGTGATTCAAAAGTAATCAAGCTGTTGTCACGGATGCCCATTCGTACCATAACTGACAATACGATCCTATGCAGGTCGTCGGCGACTTTCGGCCGCGATCGGCTCCTACTGACCGGTCGTAGGTCCGATTCGGCCGTAAGCAGGGTTGCCAACTCTGACGCATCTGGCGTGACACTCACGCTTTCAAACTGAAACGCTCACAGCAAGAAATCTTACGGCGAATATCTATTAATCCATTTAAACCTAAAATTGCCTACATGAAAAGCGTTGGGGCAGTTTGTAAATAGTCTGCAGGGTTTGCAAGGTAATAAAACTGTTATATACATGTAAATATATGTGTGTAGACTTGTCTCGAATTCAAAATCTCACGCCAACGCCAACTCGATCATTCGCTGTCTAAAGCTATACGCGCTGCAATGTCTTGTAGTACTTATTTTATGTGCATTCGCGCTGTTATGACAAGAAATCACTGTGCATTTTAGCTACAAATTAGCCACATAAATGTTAAAATGCAGGGTAATTTTTCGTCATAACAGCGTGGACGCACATAAAATAAATAGGCATTTGCGCTGCTATAACGAGGAATTGCCGCGCGTGTACGGGGAATGCGTAGGGGAGACCGGGTATGGTTGTAACACTTTTTGCTTTACCACCTATAACTCGATCACTGAATTTTTGAGCTAGAGATTTACATTTTTTCTATTAAGTACCTGTAGAAAAGGCTGTTAAATGAGCGGTTTGTTTAATTGTGCAGTGTTTTGAGCAGGCATTATTTCGGCCATTGGAGGCGTCACGCAGGACCCCAGGTTGGTTTTTTTCTTCTCTTCTTCGCTTTCCTTTAGGCTGGATGCAGAGTTCAACGTAGTTATACAAAGTTTTGTTGGGTTTATGGTGTAGTTGTGCGTGCATGCTGAGTAAGTATGCAGTTCATTCGTACCGCAACTATGCTTTGTAACCGGAGCAAATGTTTATTGTTTTATACGTTTGTAATTTAAAATAAACATATCGCGCTGATCGCAGTTCGCTGCGTTAATCTTAATGCCGCTCAGTTTTGAGTATTGTATGTTTATTTGCGTTTTGTAATACAAATGGTTAATATAATTTAATATCTATATTTGTTTAATGTTTGTAAAACTATGTTACCCGTGAGCGGTAGTTATATGTTGATTCCTATGTTCTTATTTCTGTTTCAGTAAACCACAATTGCATATTTCCCCAACGAGTATCCGGACTGTTTTATTGGTGGTGTGTTAATGCGCTACTATCCAACTATAGGATAACCTGTCAAAAGTAGGCAAACAAACCCAGTGTTCTGATCGGACACTCTGTAAAGGTTACCACCGGGAGAGAATCGGCGTCCCTTTTTTTTTAAACGACACTCTTCTACATGGTCCTTCGAGCCGGATAGGGTAAGTTTTACAGCAGTAATGATGGATGACAGAGAAAAGGATCTTGTCCTGAGTCAGGGGAGGCCTCGTAGAACAATTCGTCCTCCATGCTACCTAGACGAATATGAGACAGGCCATCATTACAGACAAAGAGGATTACCTGCATCATATCACCACCCTGATGCAAGAGAATATATGACGGATAGTTTCTCGGCGCATGACCAGCAGAGAAATGAACACTCATCACCTGGTAGTGTCCCAGAATGGGTGAAGACACTCAGGGAAGAGAACGATCAGCTGAGGAGAGATATTCGTGAACTAATTGAGTGGCGTGCATCGCAGACTTCTCCAACTCATATCCAGTCAGCTCCTCCTAGGCAGAGCCAAGATGATGAGGAAAGAGCCTCAACCTCATCCAGTATCGGCACCCCAATCTCCCAATATGGAGTCATGATGTCAGGCGATCAGTGGGATCCATGTCACGCAGGCCAACAGTCAAATCCAGTGCCTTGGGAGCATCGAGAGCCGTCAGTATGTGAGGGAGAAGAGGTAAATGAGATTGTGGAGCGGGTCAGGGATATTGCATTGCCACATAAGCAGTACCTTCATTCATCTGGTTATGGACCACACCAGTCCCGACGGTCATCTCGCCATGTGACTCCTGAACGCCATCATGGTAACTCATTAAACAAGCCGCTCATTTAACAGCCTTTTCTACAGTACCCACATTTGTTTGCTACAAACTGCACCAAGTCAAACCTCTGCAAGAATATCACAGACCTGGTGAGTTCATGACAAATAGGCCTACATGGTGCTCCTTTGTTACAACCTGCCCCACTACCGGGGTAGGATGTAACACGTGTTGCGGTAAGTTGCAACAGTTAGACAAAAGAAGCAAAAACACTGGCCACACTGTGCTATATGGTTCAAAAATAAGTTTTTGAAGACTGACCATAACTCATATATCCACTAGTGTGCTAGAACAAACTTTCTTAATGGTATGTATGCTTAATCAATACTCTACTACAATGCATCTGAGCAAAAAAGACATCCAAGTCAAATAAAAATAATGTGTGTGTGTGTGTGTGTGTGTGTGTGTGTGTGTGTGTGTTCTTAATCGGTCACAATGCTGACAAATGAATCTTGGTAACCCTGCAGTACAGGCTTGGTGGGCCCAGATACTGTCAGTCTATAATACAGGTCTGCCGCCTGAGTCAAATATTCTGCCAGCACCTTCTCCTGCACCTCAGAGAAAACTTTGTCGCAGCTGTGGTAACCTACACTGGGAAGATCACTGGACCCCTGGTCTCTCAGCTTCTGCAGTGATTTGCAGTATCTGCTCAGTGTTACATGGCAGATCTCATGTGTCTTTGCAACTGACCTGACTGACTTGCCCTTCCTTGTGACCTCATCAGATGCTTTTTTAAAAACACTGGCAGGCACACCTCTTTCAGTCTTTCTTTTCCATTGTCTAGACATTCTGTAAAATTATTAAAATCAAGGAAGTGTCCTTATTTGTATGTAAGGGGATGGTTGTAACACTTAAAGATGTGTTACAACCCAGCCCAGCCCTCTTAGCTATTGCACCTTCCTCTGTTGATCTGAGTGCTGTTACTGGACTGATCATTAAGCAGTGAGGCAGATTGCACCACCAACTACAGAGTAAATGAACAGATAGACTGGAAATACACTCACTGGCCACTCTATTAGGTATACCTGTTCACCTGTCTGTATGTCAGCAGCACAATGTATAAAATCATGCAGATCAAAGTCATGCTCATATCAAACACCAGAATGGGGAAGAAAGGTGATTTAAGTGACTTCGAAGGTGACATTGTTCTTGGTGTTAGGTGGACTGGTATGAGTATTTCAGAAAATGCTGATCGACTGCTATTTTCACCATCTTTAGGGTTTACAGAGAATGGGCCGAAAAAGAAAAAACATCCAGTGAGCTGTGGTTCTCTGGGAAAAAAATGCCTTGTTGATGGCAGAGGTCAGGGACAGACTGGCTCTAGGTGATAGAAAGGCAAGAGTAACTCAACAACTCGTTACCACCAAGGTATGCAGAAGAGCATCTGTGAATGCACAACACATCCAACTCTGAAGCTGATGGGCTACAGCAGCGGAAGACCACAGCAGGTGCCACTCCTGTCAGCTACAAACAGGAAACTCAGGCTACAGCGGGCACGGGCTCACCGAAATTAGACAATGGAAGACTGGAAAGAGGTTGCCTGGTCAGATGAGTCTCAATTCACTGCTGCAACATCCAGATCATAGGGCCAGAATTTGGTGTAAGCAAAATTTTATTTGCACACTTTGGGGCCCTTAGTGCCAACTGAGCAATGTTTAAATGCCACAGCCTACCTGAGTATTGTTGCTGACCATGTCCATCCCTTTATGACCACAGTGTACCCAGCTTCTAATAGCTACTGCAGCAGGGTAACGTGCCATGTCACAGAGCTCATATCATCTCAGACTGGTTTCTTGAACATGAAAATAATTTCACTGTACTCAAATGGCCTCCACAGTCACTAGATTTCAATAGAGCACCTATGGAATGTGATGGAATGGGAGATTTGGATGGATGGATGGATGGATGGATTTGCATGAGGGTACAGCAGACAAATGTGCTGCAACTGTGTGGCCAGCGTGTGTATCTTCTTGACAATGATTGACTGGCACCAAATACAGCACACCTCCAGAAAAAAGTTACACTTGGAATAAAAAGGGTGGTTATACACTGAACCCAGTGCCTTGAGACCCTTCCTGACAGCAGATGTCATTACAATCACTGTTATTCAAAAGCACTATAATACTGTTAATCATTAAACGATCAACAAAAATGTCTTACTTTGAAACAGTGCGGGGCCTCAGCTGACACCCATTTAAACTGGAATAGAGAATTTGATATTCTTTTTGTGAAAGGGAAAGTTTCCATTACAATGTGAGCAACTTATTTTTAAATACGTGATTTAAGTATATGCCAGGAAACCGAGTATGTAAGTAGAGCATACGTGTATATCCCATGCACGGTCTGAATAAGGACCCCACGTATATTTACGTATATTAAGCTGTAGTGATGAGGATTCTCACGTTATCTGCGCTGACATTTTACGTGGGATCGTGGTGATACCGCTCCGACGGTGACACTGGTCCTACGCTCATATTTCTTGGCTTGTCTCGGCCAGCAGGGGACATAGCAGCGTCGCCCCACTCGTGCCGAGAAGATGGGCGACCGTTGAGCAGCAGATACTTATATGAAGCAGAACGAAAATCGCGAGAGCAACAAAGAATGTACGCGGTGCGCTCTGGCCAAAACACCGTCTGGCATTTCCCGAAGGGTTCAGGCGGAGTTGGGTAGCTCCTTGCTGGTGTTGCGCCATATTTTGTGACCGTCGTAATGCGTGACTTCAGGGGTGCCGTTTCACACGTTACTGGGAATGAAGGTTCCTGTTCACATGCACGTGCCGTCTGCACATCTTACATACCATAGTTTATTCATTTTTCAAAGCAGCAGCGTTTCCACTTTTTGTTCCGTCATCTTATTTTGGGACATTCTAAAACGCTTAATGTGAAAAAGCTTAATGTCGCTATTTTGGTACATTAAACCACACCAAGTTTGTCACACACATATCTGGTCATACAGACTTTCACCTGACAAAAAATCAACACCGAAATGCTAGGAATATGGACTTTATACTACTCTCTTCCTTGCCTGTGCCACGTCATGCTATCACAGAAAACACAAGACACAAGCAGGATAGACCAAAAGCTAAGGATAAAATAAAACCATAAAACAAACAGGTGAGACAGACCAAAGGCCAGCCTTGTTCCATGACTGGAAGGGTGTCAACTTTTAAGCTGCTCATGCAAGCCACTGAGCTACATAGCAGGCCAGGGAATAAGGATTCCCTGTCATTGCACAAATAAATCACTCCAGGTAATAGCAGACGCTATAGAAATGGAGGTGAAAAAGAAGAGATGGAGGAGAGAGGAAAGAAAGCAGAGGAGTCAGAGATCAGGAGACGAGCAAGAGAGAGAGTGAGCTGGGGCATTAGGGGCAGCGTGAGCAGCAGCTGCAGAAGCTGGGGCCGTTGGGGCATTAGGTGTAGGAGCAGTAGTAGGAATAGTGGGTGTAGCTGCGGGGGGGTTGGCTGCAGCAGGAGCTGTAGGAGGGGGATTGAAGGAGCCAAAGTTGCAGCCAGAGCAGACAGTGTAGGAGAGGCTGCAAAAAATGCAGCTGAAGATATCAGGAAAAACTGCAAAAGAAACTTGGGAATTAGGGCAGAGACTGACAAAAGCAAAGGAAACACTATATATAAAAAACTATAGTAGATCAAATGGAAGGAAGCAGCTGCTTCAGTGATAGATGCAAGTAAACAGCTGCTACATTAATTAGATGCAAGGAAAGAGCCGCTTCAGTGACTAAGCTGCAGGTCAGGCAGGACTATCTCCTGTGACAGAAGTGTGGGGTGCCACACGAAAACTAGTCAGACCTGGAGAATAAGCTCTCACACAGCTTCAGCAGCGACTCTGCTAAGATGGGATGACTCTTCCCAGCATGAATGCGATCAGCTGTGATCAAATGCCGCACATGAATCGGGGGGTTTTAACCGTCATCCTGCCCACATATTTTACTGAAAGAAGCAATGAAAATGGCAAAATAATAATGGCAAAACATTTCTTCTCAAAGTATTATTAGTCATGCAATTAATGTCATCTAATATTATTACAATTAATTTGCATACTTTGTAAAATGAAAATCTACACTTTTCTTCAACACAAAGCAGAGGTGTAAAGAGTACCTGAAAACCATACTTGAGTAAGAGTACAGATACCTTACTGTATAAATTACTCCATTACAAGTTACAAGTCACCAATTCCAATAAGACTTGAGTAAAAGTCGTAAAGTATCCAATTTTAAAAGAACTTAAGTATTTTACTCGTACTGAATGTAGGCTCAAAGAACACCAAGAAATGTGGAAAACAAGGAACTATTTATTTATGAGGCTTTATTTCCTAATATAGACATTAAATTGAACACCTCAATGTTTCAAAATGGCAGAAGAAGAAAATAGAACAAAAAGTCAGTCTCAGTCAAACTCAAATGTTCAAAAAAAAGGTAAAACAATAAAAAAAACTAATAAAAAAACAAATTCAGAGCTGACTTTAATGGTGTCTTAAGGGCAATTCTTAAGGGCAATTCTTAAGGGTATTTCAAGCAAAAATGGAGCACTCCTAGTAATAAAATAATGACTTGAATTACACCATGATAATTATCAATATCGTTTGATATGATCATGATAAAAATATTTTTGCTATATCGCACAGCCTTAATGGATGCTACCACAGTGGCTTTGCTAACTAGCTAATAACTAGTAACCCATAGGGAGCAAGCTGAACAGTCGTTTGAGCAGACAGTAATATCTGATGACGCACAAAGTCTTTAAGTGTCAAGTCTTGTTAACTACATGGAAGCTATATTATCAGCAAGAAGGTCTTTACCTAGTTACCATAGTTTTGGTAGTGAGTCGGCTAGATAGTCAGCTAACTGATGGAAACGTTTAACCAGCAGCAAAACAACCACAAACAACCATGCGGGTCCCACAGTAAAATCTTTGTGCAGTAATTGACAGTCAATAGTGTGTCTAGCAGAAACATTAACAAACAAAATAATAAATAATAGATAGCACTGTTATTACACTGGGATACTAAAGATTTTTAACTTAATGACATAACAGGTACTACAACGATTCCGTTCTGCGAGTTCGCTTTGGCTTCCGCTTTAAGACGTGTTGGACAAGGGCGTGGCTTTCGCGGTACGAATGGGCCGGGTTGGATGTGGGCGGGGTTGGATGTCCAACCCCGCCCTCCTGCAGGCTGCAGCCAGACATACTTGAAGAAATTAGCCGTGGTAGATAAAGATCCTGACTTGTCGCACGCAATCACAATGTAGCGAGTAACGGTAAGCGTCCGTTCAAATGTAGTGGAGTAAAGAGTACATATATTCAGTCACAAATGTAGTGGAGTAGAGAGTAAAAGTTGCTTATATTTTTGATACTCAGTACAAGTACAAAGTAGCCAAAAAAATACTTAAGTACAGTAACGAAGTCCATTTACTCAAGTACTTTACACCACTGCATAACTGACTGAAATTCATGATTAATGCCTTTATTTTACGGCTTATCTGGAGTCGTTTTGAGCACGATGTCACACATAGATTAATTGACTATGCAATGCAGCGATTTTTATTTATTGACATTTACCAAAGAGTTTTTGCAGACTAGCTGCATGTTATACCGCCATTGAAAAGGTACCATGCTACCGCATTTTTGAAAGCTGTTGTGTATTACATTTCATTAGTACAGGTGTTTTGACATTATAGCATACCTATCAGAATAGCACACTCTCAGTTAAAGCGCATGCGTAGAACAGAATTACATGTCCGCTAGCTCATAAATGTAGCATATTGCTGCAAGAATTTTCGACAGAAAGTAAGCAATTATGCTTTCCGGTTATTACGTGTAGTTACAGTTATAATAATAATTGATACTTTTATTGATCCCTGTGGGGAAATTGTCTTCTTTACACCTCCCTCAATTTGCTCTTTATAAATCAAGCTCTATGTGAAAGACAGTCACCTGTGTGGGCCCCCAGGAAGCTGGGTGTTAAGGGCCTTGCTAAAGGACGTGCTGAGGTTGGGTTTGGACCGGTGACCTTCTGATTACAGGCACAAGGACTTAGCCCATGTACTGAGCCACACCCCCCCCCCCAGTTGTGTATTAGTAGCATTTATGATGTTTCTCTAATGTGAGCTAGTACATAACCCAGCTAGTACCAACCGTTGCAACAATACTCTAGTTTTCTGTCATACTCATTGTTTTATTTTCTTGCATTGTCCATTTTTGTTCATAGTCTTTAATATTCCAAATAACGACAATTTCAGATAACTACTGGAACAATGAGTTCTGGAGGGGAGCAAGCTCCGTTACATGCTATAGATATGTTGATCTGATACCTTTCCGTATCAGATTGTTACCACTGTTAAAAACCACAGGTATTTTATTCTGATTGTATGTATTTCCTTATTAGGACACATTAGTTACTCCTGTTAAAAAATCCGTTTATTCTGACATTGTAAATTTCCTGAAGAGTTTACCCTCTTTAAAATGATGGAGTTCCACTTGTGCCAAAAATATGCTGATATGCATATGAGCTTTCCGTTTCTGCCAAAAATATGTAAACAGCACACAGTCCATGTCGGCTGAGCATGTGACAAAGCATTTGTCTGTGACGACTCTATTTTGTCAATGAGTTTGTCTGTGGAGCCCCTGAAGGAACCAAAAGGTGTCTGCTAATTAGATACCCAGGAATAAACTGTGTGGCCCCTGCCCAAGCATTGCTGCCCAAACAGCAGTCTCCTCCTTATGCCGCCGAGGGAGGAGTAGCAACTGGTTCCCCTGCCCCTTCCCCTCTCCCCCCTGCAGATGAGGATCATAACCATTCAGCGCCCGACTCCACCTCCTTATCAGTGACGACGTGCCGCGGTCAAAAACTCAGGCAGTAGGACGAGGCAGAAAAAATTCTTGCCCCTATGTTGTTATTTACAAATCCTCAAGAGGGAGATAACTTTGGTCATCTGACACTGTAGATGAAGGAGTTGAAGGACATTGTCAGTGACCTGCTGGATCCCAGGCAGAACAGACCTCGCTATGTGGCAGCCCTTCTGATACAGGTCGCCCCGCACATGGACTGGATGATGATGCATCAGTTTAAGCAGGAGCCTAGTAAATCCTGCGAGTGCTACACCGAACGACTGATGGCAGCTTTCTCCAACTACAGTGGGATGGACCGCCCAGCGAACCAAGAGTGTATGTGATGTAAAATACACTAAGAGAGCTCAGTTCCTTTAAAGAGAGGTACTTATAATACTCTGTATTAGTTTTCGTGAGCTGTCCTCTTAAAAAGTACAACACCAGTACTCCATATTCAAATTGTCCCATGAAAAACTACAACCTCCAAACATCAAACTACATGCTTCTATGTCACCTACACTTCAGACTTCATCCTCAAAATCAAAGCAGTATTAACACAAGCAACATCCATCACTTAAAGCCAATATAAGTCTGCTACGACTGGACTTATATCTAAGCAAAACAAACATTTTATGTTCAAGTTTTCTTAAAACTACTGAAACAAATAAATGGCTGCCCTACAGTTCCGCTATTTTGTTTGTCACCCTGAATTATGTCCTTCATAGTGTGGAAAAAACCGAAGGCTGAGGAATGTTACGTAACACAGCTAGAATGCAATAACTCTCTCTGGTGTAATTCACTGTGTGGTCTTAAGTGTGGTGTCTTCTTCATAACACTCCCTAACTCTTGTATTCACGACCATGAGATAGGGTGGGCTGCTTTTCTTCCTTGCTTTGGCTAGTATTCCTCCCTTTCCTCCCCAGCCTTGGTTGGTGGTTCAGGCAGCATCACCTTGTTTTAGTAGACCCAGGTGCCATACATTTTGAAAGTAGGCTCAAGTGCACAAAATGTTCTAGCAGAAGTCTTAGACAAACTCTGAATTACAAAGTAATCTGACTCCTTCTGAAGCTGTGAGAAATTGTTCATCTGTATTTGCTGCATTGTCACTTGTTGATCTGCGTGTGCCCTGCTCCAGCAGTAAAGGGGAGATCGCGTGCAGAGCTGGTTTTCTGTAGGTCTGAGTAAAAATAAAATATCCTCTTCATACAGGAACCAAGTCTATGGCTGGAAATTTCTGCAACAGAGCCATTTAGTTATTTCTAGAAAAACATATAGAGTCAATGAAGGAACCTGATGTCATAGTAACACAGGTCACTATCCGTGGTGCTGAATTCTCTACTAGATGGGCTGGTGCTGAATGAATAGGACAGCTGGCCAACGTGTCTGTGTTCTTCCACTGACTGGCACCCTGACAACGAGGGGGAAAAATTCATACAGTAAATTAGTTAACAATAATTAGTAATCACCTATAGTTCTCATTTATCATGATGTAAAATTCAAAAACCATTTCTGACTATTAATCTGCACATTTTAATAATTTAATTAATATTACCTAAATTGTTTATCATTTTCTGCAATCACTGTGCGTTAAAGCAAGTTTTAAAACTAGCTGTGAAATTGTTGATGCTGTTGTTGATCTGAATGTTGCTGACGGAGCCTTAGGATACGTCTTCATACAGATGAGTGAGGGGATGGATGCACTATTCTATGGAGGCCTCTGAAGAGAAAAAATTATCCCAATTTTATATTGAGAGGGATGGTTAATTCCATTTTAATGCAGACTGCGTTAAAAGTCCCAGTTCTGCCGTTGATCTTTTGCATGCATGCTATCATGTATTAGTTTACTATGTATTTTGATCACATGTCAAACTAAAGAATTTTTGGTCGTATTTTTGTTCCTAATTTTGAAGTAATTGTAAAATAAAAATGTTGTTCTTTTCCGCCGCCATGCTTCGTCTTACTTGTGAAGGTTATGCTTGCATTGAACTTGCTTTGTAGACAGTAAGATCCTGCCGGCATTAATTCTGCACTGTGTGGTAATTTTGAGAAATTGCGCACGTTTCTTATCCCGTCAGAATCGGTATAACTAACGCCATGCGAATGTGTCTTAGCGCAGAGTTTAGAATATTTACGGTTTCCGGTCAATGAAGGCAGTTTGAAATAAAACAAAAACGTTTAAACTTTCTGGATGCGCAAACTCTCGCTCTTGGCAAGATGGTGCAGATAGTCGAGATAAAGGACTGTTATTCGATGAGAATTCGAATCCATCACTCCTTAAACATGGAGAACATGGATCCAGAAGGTATTAATGATTATAATGATTAAATGATAATAAAGTTGTAGCTCCTGGTATGTGACAAACGAAATGAACGGCCAAGTCTGCATTGGCCTAATGCTTGTTAGTTTTGAGGTAAAGCTGATAAGTAACACATTTGGTTTTCGAGGTAAAATAACCGACCGGTTGAATAATTCAAGTTTTATCTACAGAAATGAATGTATTTAGAACTGCAAACGGATACATTGGAAGCGGAGTTTTAAAATGAGAAAATGTAACGATGTGATAGGAAATGCCGTTCGTTATACTCCCCTTCTGTCTCCCATTCTTGCTCATCTTGTTTAAATAATAAGAAAATGAAAAGCAAGATCACTGTTAGTGACAAAAGTGCAGGACTAAATGTGTTTCATTTAATATTTATTCATTTGGATATGTGTGAGAGTAAGCGTATGCATGGATGTTGTCTTCTGGTTTAGCTTTCTTAGCTTTATCGGTAATTCACATTATTTCATTTATCTGACAATCTGAAGCCCATGGACTAATTTTAAACGGATTTTGTAGTAGAGTATTTATCCAGTTATTGTCATGTTCTTATATATCTCTCTGTGTTCCATTTTGTCCCAGTTCATGAGTTTTTGGAGGACAAGTTCATCTCCATTCTGGTCGTGAACTTCGAGAGGAGCCCACTGACCATGGAGAACTTGCAGTCTCTGGCCCTCAGTGTCCCTTCATTTTATTGGCGGCTCACTGGGGAGGAGCTGGATCCCAGCCTATTGCACGTAGCACCTGCACGACTGCAAGTGGTACATCATGGTACAGAGACTGGTTTCCAGCATGGGGATGGAGAATCACCAGCTGAGGAGGATGACCATTACGGACAGGAGCTGCCATCATCCAGCTCTATAAGGGAGGCTTCCCCTGCAGCTCCAGCATCCACGACTGAGGATGCTAATGGGCTTCCTGAGGCTCTCCCCTTGGCCTGGGGTGAAGATGAGCCCTCATCTCCATCCTTATCTGTGCCTTCTGACACTCAACCTGGAAGTCAGATTGAGCCAGAACATGCTGAGCCCTTCAGCTCCACCTTCTGGATCCCTGTGGGCCCTAACAGCACGTGGCAGCAGCTTGATATCGAAGGCCGCAACTACCTGCGGAAGCTGGATGAGCTCAGCATCTCCGATGGACTCTGGAGCATTACGGACTACGGTGATGATCACACCGTGGTCATGTCCGTGCATGTCTCCGTGCATGTGAGCAGTTCTCTGCGAACATGGGGCGTGAGGCAGGAGGAGAGGCCTCCTCAGAGGCCCGCTGGCACCAGACAGAGGAAGCGCAAGGCCGAGCCCGACGACACCAGCGGCTCAAGTTCTCCTCCACCGCACAAGAGGCCCATGCGCTTCTGACTGGATTCCATGTTTTTACGCTGTAAGTTACATTTTTATTTCAACATAATTAGAAGATCCCGCAGGAAAATATTAGTCAGTTACTTAATAAATGACCAAAAAGTAGTTGAATAGGAAAGCTGGCCAACGTGTCTGTGTGCTTCCACTGACTGGCACCCTGACATATAATGATTTTTAACAACGAGGGGGAAAAATTCATACAGTAAATTAGTTAACAATAATTAGTAATCACCTATAGTTCTCATTTATCATAATGTAAAATTGAAAAACCTTTTCTGACTATTAATCTGCACAATTTAATAATTTAATTAATATTACCTAATTTGTTTATCATTTTCTGCAATCACTGTGCGTTTAAGCAAGTTTTAAAACTAGCTGTGAAATTGTTGATGCTGTTGTTGATCTGAATGTTGCTGACAGAGCCTTAGGATACGTCTCTATACACATGAGTGAGGGGATGGATGCACTATTCTATGGAGGCCTCTGAAGAGAAAAAAATTATCCCAATTTTATATTGAGAGGGATGGTTAATTCCTTTTTAATGCAGACAACGTTAAAAGTCCCTGTTCTGCCGTTGATCTTTTGCATGCATGCTATCATGTATTAGTTTACTCTGTATTTTGATCACATGTCAAACTAAAGAATTTTTGGTCGTATTTTTGTTCCTAATTTTGAAGCAATTGTAAAATAAAAATGTTGTTCTTTTCCGCCGCCATGCTTCGTCTTACTTGTGAAGGTTATGCTTGCATTGAACTTGCTTTGTAGACAGTAAGATCCTGCCGGCATTAATTCTCCACTGTGTGGTAATTTTGAGAAATTGCGCACGTTTCTTATCCCGTCAGAATCGGTAAAACTAACGCCATGCGAATGTGTCTTAGCGCAGAGTTTAAAATATTTACAGTTTCCGGTCAATGAAGGCAGTTTGAAATAAAACAAAAACGGTTAAACTTTCTGGATGCGCAAACTCTCGCTCTTGGCAAAATGGTGCAGATAGTTGAGATAAAGGACTGTTACTCGATGAGATTTCGAATCCATCACTCCTTAAACGTGGAGAACATGGATCCAGAAGGTATTAATGATTATAGTGATTAAATGATAATAAAGTTGTAGCTCCCGGTATGTGACGGACGAAATGAACGGCCAAGTCTGCATTGGCCTAATGCTTGTTAGTTTTGAGGTAAAGCTGATAAGTAACACCTTTGGTTTTCGAGGTAAAATAACCGACCTGTTGAATAATTCAACTTTAATCTACAGAAACAAATGTATTTTGAACTGCAAACAGATACATTGGAAGAAGAGTTTTAAAATGAGAAAATGTAACGATGTGATAGGAAATGCCGTTCGTTATACTCCCCTTCTGTCTCCCATTCTTGCTCATCTTGTTTAAATAATAAGAAAATGAAAAGCAAGATCACTGTTAGTGACAAAAGTGCAGGACTAAATGTGTTTCATTTAATATTTATTCATTTGGATATGTGTGAGAGTAAGCGTATGCATGGATGTTGTCTTCTGGTTTAGCTTTCTTAGCTTTATCGGTAATTCACATTATTTAATTTATCTGACAATCTGAAGCCCATGGACTCATTTTAAACTGATTTTGTAGTAGAGTATTTATCCAGTTATTGTCATGTTCTTATATATCTCTCTGTGTTCCATTTTGTCCCAGTTCATGAGTTTGTGGAGGACAAGTTCATCTCCATTCTGGTCGTGAACTTCGAGAGGAGCCCACTGACCATGGAGAACTTGCAGTCTCTGGCCCTCAGTGTCCCTTCATTTTATTGGCGGCTCACTGGGGAGGAGTTGGATCCCAGCCTATTGCACGTAGCACCTGCACGACTGCAAGTGGTACATCATGGTACAGAGACTGGTGTACAGCATGGGGATGGAGAATCACCAGCTGGGGAGGATGACCATTACGGACAGGAGCTGCCATCATCCAGCTCTATAAGGGAGGCTTCCCCTGCAGCTCCAGCATCCACGACTGAGGATGCTAATGGGCTTCCTGAGGCTCTCCCCTTGGCCTGGGGTGAAGATGAGCCCTCATCTCCATCCTTATCTGTGCCTTCTGACACTCAACCTGGAAGTCAGATTGAGCCAGAACATGCTGAGCCCTCCAGCTCCACCTTCTGGATCCCTGTGGGCCCTAACAGCACGTGGCAGCAGCTTGAGATCGAAGGCCGCAACTACCTGCGGAAGCTGGATGAGCTCAGCATCTCCGATGGACTCTGGAGCATTACGGACTACGGTGATGATCACACCGTGGTCATGTCCGTGCATGTCTCCGTGCATGTGAGCAGTTCTCTGCGAACATGGGGCGTGAGGCAGGAGGAGAGGCCTCCTCAGAGGCCCGCTGGCACCAGACAGAGGAAGCGCAAGGCCGAGCCCGACGACACCAGCGGCTCAAGTTCTCCTCCACCGCACAAGAGGCCCATGCGCTTCTGACTTGATTCCATGTTTTTACACTGTAAGTTACATTTTTATTTCAACATAATTAGAAGATCCCGCAGGAAAATATTAGTCAGTTACTTAATAAATGACCAAAAAGTAGTTGAATAGGACAGCTGGCCAACGTGTCTGTGTGCTTCCACTGACTGGCACCCTGACATATAATGATTTTTAACAACGAGGGGGAAAAATTCATACAGTAAATTATTTAACAATAATTAGTAATCACCTATAGTTCTCATTTATCATAATGTAAAATTGAAAAACCTTTTCTGACTATTAATCTGCACAATTTAATAATTTAATTAATAGTACCTAATTTGTTTATCATTTTCTGCAATCACTGTGCGTTTAAGCAAGTTTTAAAACTAGCTGTGAAATTGTTGATGCTGTTGTTGATCTGAATGTTGCTGACAGAGCCTTAGGATACGTCTCTATACACATGAGTGAGGGGATGGATGCACTATTCTATGGAGGCCTCTGAAGAGAAAAAAATTATCCCAATTTTATATTGAGAGGGATGGTTAATTCCTTTTTAATGCAGACAACGTTAAAAGTCCCTGTTCTGCCGTTGATCTTTTGCATGCATGCTATCATGTATTAGTTTACTTTGTATTTTGATCACATGTCAAACTAAAGAATTTTTGGTCGTATTTTTGTTCCTAATTTTGAAGTAATTGTAAAATAAAAATGTTGTTCTTTTCCGCCGCCATGATTCGTCTTACTTGTGAAGGTTATGCTTGCATTGAACTTGCTTTGTAGACAGTAAGATCCTGCCGGCATTAATTCTCCACTGTGTGGTAATTTTGAGAAATTGCGCACGTTTCTTATCCCGTCAGAATCGGTAAAACTAACGCCATGCGAATGTGTCTTAGCGCAGTGTTTAAAATATTTACGGTTTCCGGTCAACGAAGGCAGTTTGAAATAAAACAAAAACGGTTAAACTTTCTGGATGCGCAAACTCTCGCTCTTGGCAAAATGGTGCAGATAGTTGAGATAAAGGACTGTTACTCGATGAGATTTCGAATCCATCACTCCTTAAACGTGGAGAACATGGATCCAGAAGGTATTAATGATTATAGTGATTAAATGATAATAAAGTTGTAGCTCCCGGTATGTGACAGACGAAATGAACGGCCAAGTCTGCATTGGCCTAATGCTTGTTAGTTTTGAGGTAAAGCTGATAAGTAACACCTTTGGTTTTCGAGGTAAAATAACCGACCTGTTGAATAATTCAACTTTAATCTACAGAAACAAATGTATTTTGAACTGCAAACGGATACATTGGAAGCAGAGTTTTAAAATGACAAAATGTAACGATGTGATAGGAAATGCCGCTCGTTATACTCCCCTTCTGTCTCCCATTCTTGCTCATCTTGTTTAAATAATAAGAAAATGAAAAGCAAGATCACTGTTAGTGACAAAAGTGCAGGACTAAATGTGTTTCATTTAATATTTATTCATTTGGATATGTGTGAGAGTAAGCGTATGCATGGATGTTGTCTTCTGGTTTAGCTTTCTTAGCTTTATCGGTAATTCACATTATTTCATTTATCTGACAATCTGAAGCCCATGGACTCATTTTAAACTGATTTTGTAGTAGAGTATTTATCCAGTTATTGTCATGTTCTTATATATCTCTCTGTGTTCCATTTTGTCCCAGTTCATGAGTTTGTGGAGGACAAGTTCATCTCCATTCTGGTCGTGAACTTCGAGAGGAGCCCACTGACCATGGAGAACTTGCAGTCTCTGGCCCTCAGTGTCCCTTCATTTTATTGGCGGCTCACTGGGGAGGAGTTGGATCCCAGCCTATTGCACGTAGCACCTGCACGACTGCAAGTGGTACATCATGGTACAGAGACTGGTGTACAGCATGGGGATGGAGAATCACCAGCTGGGGAGGATGACCATTACGGACAGGAGCTGCCATCACCCAGCTCTAGAAGGGAGGCTTCCCCTGCAGCTCCAGCATCCACGACTGAGGATGCTAATGGTCTTCCTGAGGCTCTCCCCTTGGCCTGGGGTGAAGATGAGCCCTCATCTCCATCCTTATCTGTGGCTTCTGACACTCAACCTGGAAGTCAGATTGAGCCAGAACATGCTGAGCCCTCCAGCTCCACCTTCTGGATCCCTGTGGGCCCTAACAGCACGTGGCAGCAGCTTGAGATCGAAGGCCGCAACTACCTGCGGAAGCTGGATGAGCTCAGCATCCCCGAGGGACTCTGGGGCATTACGGACTACGGCGATGACCACACCGTGGTCATGTCCGTGCATGTCCCCGTGCATGTGAGCAGTTCTCTGCGAACATGGGGCATGAGGCAGGAGGAGAGGCCTCCTCAGAGGCCCGCTGGCACCAGTCAGAGGAAGCGCAAGGCCGAGCCCGACGACACCAGCGGCTCAAGTTCTCCTCCACCGCACAAGAGGCCCATGCGCTTCTGACTGGATTCCATGTTTTTACGCTGTAAGTTACATTTTTATTTCAACATAATTAGAAGATCCCGCAGGAAAATATTAGTCAGTTACTTAATAAATGACCAAAAAGTAGTTGAATAGGAAAGCTGGCCAACGTGTCTGTGTGCTTCCACTGACTGGCACCCTGACATATAATGAATTTTAACAACGAGGGGGAAAAATTCATACAGTAAATTAGTTAACAATAATTAGTAATCACCTATAGTTCTCATTTATCATAATGTAAAATTGAAAAACCTTTTCTGACTATTAATCTGCACAATTTAATAATTTAATTAATATTACCTAATTTGTTTATCATTTTCTGCAATCACTGTGCGTTTAAGCAAGTTTTAAAACTAGCTGTGAAATTGTTGATGCTGTTGTTGATCTGAATGTTGCTGACAGAGCCTTAGGATACGTCTCTATACACATGAGTGAGGGGATGGATGCACTATTCTATGGAGGCCTCTGAAGAGAAAAAAATTATCCCAATTTTATATTGAGAGGGATGGTTAATTCCTTTTTAATGCAGACAACGTTAAAAGTCCCTGTTCTGCCGTTGATCTTTTGCATGCATGCTATCATGTATTAGTTTACTCTGTATTTTGATCACATGTCAAACTAAAGAATTTTTGGTTGTATTTTTGTTCCTAATTTTGAAGTAATTGTAAAATAAAAATGTTGTTCTTTTCCGCCGCCATGCTTCGTCTTACTTGTGAAGGTTATGCTTGCATTGAACTTGCTTTGTAGACAGTAAGATCCTGCCGGCATTAATTCTCCACTGTGTGGTAATTTTGAGAAATTGCGCACGTTTCTTATCCCGTCAGAATCGGTAAAACTAACGCCATGCGAATGTGTCTTAGTGCAGAGTTTAAAATATTTACGGTTTCCGGTCAATGAAGGCAGTTTGAAATAAAACAAAAACGGTTAAACTTTCTGGATGCGCAAACTCTCGCTCTTGGCAAAATGGTGCAGATAGTTGAGATAAAGGACTGTTACTCGATGAGATTTCGAATCCATCACTCCTTAAACGTGGAGAACATGGATCCAGAAGGTGTTAATGATTATAGTGATTAAATGATAATAAAGTTGTAGCTCCCGGTATGTGACAGACGAAATGAACGGCCAAGTCTGCATTGGCCTAATGCTTGTTAGTTTTGAGGTAAAGCTGATAAGTAACACCTTTGGTTTTCGAGGTAAAATAACCGACCTGTTGAATAATTCAACTTTAATCTACAGAAACAAATGTATTTTGAACTGCAAACGGATACATTGGAAGCAGAGTTTTAAAATGAGAAAATGTAACGATGTGATAGGAAATGCCGTTCGTTATACTCCCCTTCTGTCTCCCATTCTTGCTCATCTTGTTTAAATAATAAGAAAATGAAAAGCAAGATCACTGTTAGTGACAAAAGTGCAGGACTAAATGTGTTTCATTTAATATTTATTCATTTGGATATGTGTGAGAGTAAGCGTATGCATGGATGTTGTCTTCTGGTTTAGCTTTCTTAGCTTTATCGGTAATTCACATTATTTCATTTATCTGACAATCTGAAGCCCATGGACTCATTTTAAACTGATTTTGTAGTAGAGTATTTATCCAGTTATTGTCATGTTCTTATATATCTCTCTGTGTTCCATTTTGTCCCAGTTCATGAGTTTGTGGAGGACAAGTTCATCTCCATTCTGGTCGTGAACTTCGAGAGGAGCCCACTGACCATGGAGAACTTGCAGTCTCTGGCCCTCAGTGTCCCTTCATTTTATTGGCGGCTCACTGGGGAGGAGTTGGATCCCAGCCTATTGCACGTAGCAACTGCACGGCTGCAAGTGGTACATCATGGTACAGAGACTGGTGTCCAGCATGGGGATGGAGAATCACCAACTGAGGAGGATGACCATTACGGACGGGAGCTGCCATCACCCAGCTCTAGAAGGGAGGCTTCCCCTGCAGCTCCAGCATCCACGACTGAGGATGCTAATGGGCTTCCTGAGGCTCTCCCCTTGGCCTGGGGTGAAGATGAGCCCTCATCTCCATCCTTATCTGTGGCTTCTGACACTCAACCTGGAAGTCAGATTGAGCCAGAACATGCTGAGCCCTCCAGCTCCACCTTCTGGATCCCTGTGGGCCCTAACAGCACGTGGCAGCAGCTTGAGATCGAAGGCCGCAACTACCTATGGAAGCTGGATGAGCTCAGCATCCCCGAGGGACTCTGGGGCATTACGGACTACGGTGATGACCACACCGTGCTCATGTCCGTGCATGTCTCCGTGCATGTGAGCAGTTCTCTGCGAACATGGGGCGTGAGGCAGGAGGAGAGGCCTCCTCAGAGGCCCGCTGGCACCAGTCAGAGGAAGCGCAAGGCCGAGCCCGACGACACCAGCGGCTCAAGTTCTCCTCCACCGCACAAGAGGCCCATGCGCTTCTGACTGGATTCCATGTTTTTACGCTGTAAGTTACATTTTTATTTCAACATAATTAGAAGATCCCGCAGGATAATATTAGTCAGTTACTTAATAAATGACCAAAAAGTCGTTGAATAGGACAGCTGGCCAACGTGTCTGTGTGCTTTCACTGACTGGCACCCTGACATATAATGATTTTTAACAACGAGGGGGAAAAATTCATACAGTAAATTAGTTAACAATAATTAGTAATCAAGTATAGTTCTCATTTATCATAATGTAAAATTCAATAACCTTTTCTGACTATTAATCTGCACAATTTAATAATTTAATTAATATTACCTAATTTGTTTATCATTTTCTGCAATCACTGTGCGTTTAAGCAAGTTTTAAAACTAGCTGTGAAATTGTTGATGCTGTTGTTGATCTGAATGTTGCTGACAGAGCCTTAGGATACGTCTCTATACACATGAGTGAGGGGATGGATGCACTATTCTATGGAGGCCTCTGAAGAGAAAATAATTATCCCAATTTTATATTGAGAGGGATGGTTAATTCCTTTTTAATGCAGACAACGTTAAAAGTCCCTGTTCTGCCGTTGATCTTTTGCATGCATGCTATCATGTATTAGTTTACTCTGTATTTTGATCACATGTCAAACTACAGAATTTTTGGTCGTATTTTTGTTCCTAATTTTGAAGTAATTGTAAAATAAAAATGTTGTTCTTTTCCGCCGCCATGCTTCGTCTTACTTGTGAAGGTTATACTTGCATTGAACTTGCTTTGTAGACAGTAAGATCCTGCCGGCATTAATTCTCCACTGTGTGGTAATTTTGAGAAATTGCGCACGTTTCTTATCCCGTCAGAATCGGTAAAACTAACGCCATGCGAATGTGTCTTAGCGCAGAGTTTAAAATATTTACGGTTTCCGGTCAATGAAGGCAGTTTGAAATAAAACAAAAACGGTTAAACTTTCTGGATGCGCAAACTCTCGCTCTTGGCAAAATGGTGCAGATAGTTGAGATAAAGGACTGTTACTCGATGAGATTTCGAATCCATCACTCCTTAAACGTGGAGAACATGGATCCTGAAGGTATTAATGATTATAGTGATTAAATGATAATAAAGTTGTAGCTCCCGGTATGTGACAGACGAAATGAACGGCCAAGTCTGCATTGGCCTAATGCTTGTTAGTCTTGAGGTAAAGCTGATAAGTAACACCTTTGGTTTTCGAGGTAAAATAACCGACCTGTTGAAAAATTCAACTTTTATCTACAGAAACAAATGTATTTTGAACTGCAAACGGATACATTGGAAGCAGAGTTTTAAAATGAGAAAATGTAACGATGTGATAGGAAATGCCATTCGTTATACTCCCCTTCTGTCTCCCATTCTTGCTCATCTTGTTTAAATAATAAGAAAATGAAAAGCAAGATCACTGTTAGTGACAAAAGTGCAGGACTAAATGTGTTTCATTTAATATTTATTCATTTGGATATGTGTGAGAGTAAGCGTATGCATGGATCTTGTCTTCTGGTTTAGCTTTCTTAGCTTTATCGGTAATTCACATTATTTCATATATCTGACAATCTGAAGCCCATGGACTCATTTTAAACTGATTTTGTAGTAGAGTATTTATCCAGTTATTGTCATGTTCTTATATATCTCTCTGTGTTCCATTTTGTCCCAGTTCATGAGTTTGTGGAGGACAAGTTCATCTCCATTCTGGTCGTGAACTTCGAGAGGAGCCCACTGACCATGGAGAACTTGCAGTCTCTGGCCCTCAGTGTCCCTTCATTTTATTGGCGGCTCACTGGGGAGGAGTTGGATCCCAGCCTATTGCACGTAGCAACTGCACGGCTGCAAGTGGTACATCATGGTACAGAGACTGGTGTCCAGCATGGGGATGGAGAATCACCAGCTGAGGAGGATGACCATTACGTACAGGAGCTGCCATCACCCAGCTCTAGAAGGGAGGCTTCCCCTGCAGCTCCAGCATCCACGACTGAGGATGCTAATGGGCTTCCTGAGGCTCTCCCCTTGGCCTGGGGTGAAGATGAGCCCTCATCTCCATCCTTATCTGTGGCTTCTGACACTCAACCTGGAAGTCAGATTGAGCCAGAACATGCTGAGCCCTCCAGCTCCACCTTCTGGATCCCTGTGGGCCCTAACAGCACGTGGCAGCAGCTTGAGATCGAAGGCCGCAACTACCTGCGGAAGCTGGATGAGCTCAGCATCCCCGAGGGACTCTGGGGCATTACGGACTACGGTGATGACCACACCGTGCTCATGTCCGTGCATGTCTCCGTGCATGTGAGCAGTTCTCTGCGAACATGGGGCGTGAGGCAGGAGCAGAGGCCTCCTCAGAGGCCCGCTGGCACCAGTCAGAGGAAGCGCAAGGCCGAGCCCGACGACACCAGCGGCTCAAGTTCTCCTCCACCGCACAAGAGGCCCATGCGCTTCTGACTGGATTCCATGTTTTTACGCTGTAAGTTACATTTTTATTTCAACATAATTAGAAGATCCCGCAGGATAATATTAGTCAGTTACTTAATAAATGACCAAAAAGTCGTTGAATAGGACAGCTGGCCAACGTGTCTGTGTGCTTCCACTGACTGGCACCCTGACATATAATGATTTTTAACAACGAGGGGGAAAAATTCATACAGTAAATTAGTTAACAATAATTAGTAATCAAGTATAGTTCTCATTTATCATAATGTAAAATTCAATAACCTTTTCTGACTATTAATCTGCACAATTTAATAATTTAATTAATATTACCTAATTTGTTTATCATTTTCTGCAATCACTGTGCGTTTAAGCAAGTTTTAAAACTAGCTGTGAAATTGTTGATGCTGTTGTTGATCTGAATGTTGCTGACAGAGCCTTAGGATACGTCTCTATACACATGAGTGAGGGGATGGATGCACTATTCTATGGAGGCCTCTGAAGAGAAAATAATTATCCCAATTTTATATTGAGAGGGATGGTTAATTCCTTTTTAATGCAGACAACGTTAAAAGTCCCTGTTCTGCCGTTGATCTTTTGCATGCATGCTATCATGTATTAGTTTACTCTGTATTTTGATCACATGTCAAACTACAGAATTTTTGGTCGTATTTTTGTTCCTAATTTTGAAGTAATTGTAAAATAAAAATGTTGTTCTTTTCCGCCGCCATGCTTCGTCTTACTTGTGAAGGTTATACTTGCATTGAACTTGCTTTGTAGACAGTAAGATCCTGCCGGCATTAATTCTCCACTGTGTGGTAATTTTGAGAAATTGCGCACGTTTCTTATCCCGTCAGAATCGGTAAAACTAACGCCATGCGAATGTGTCTTAGCGCAGAGTTTAAAATATTTACGGTTTCCGGTCAATGAAGGCAGTTTGAAATAAAACAAAAACGGTTAAACTTTCTGGATGCGCAAACTCTCGCTCTTGGCAAAATGGTGCAGATAGTTGAGATAAAGGACTGTTACTCGATGAGATTTCGAATCCATCACTCCTTAAACGTGGAGAACATGGATCCAGAAGGTATTAATGATTATAGTGATTAAATGATAATAAAGTTGTAGCTCCCGGTATGTGACAGACGAAATGAACGGCCAAGTCTGCATTGGCCTAATGCTTGTTAGTCTTGAGGTAAAGCTGATAAGTAACACCTTTGGTTTTCGAGGTAAAATAACCGACCTGTTGAAAAATTCAACTTTTATCTACAGAAACAAATGTATTTTGAACTGCAAACGGATACATTGGAAGCAGAGTTTTAAAATGAGAAAATGTAACGATGTGATAGGAAATGCCATTCGTTATACTCCCCTTCTGTCTCCCATTCTTGCTCATCTTGTTTAAATAATAAGAAAATGAAAAGCAAGATCACTGTTAGTGACAAAAGTGCAGGACTAAATGTGTTTCATTTAATATTTATTCATTTGGATATGTGTGAGAGTAAGCATATGCATGGATCTTGTCTTCTGGTTTAGCTTTCTTAGCTTTATCGGTAATTCACATTATTTCATATATCTGACAATCTGAAGCCCATGGACTCATTTTAAACTGATTTTGTAGTAGAGTATTTATCCAGTTATTGTCATGTTCTTATATATCTCTCTGTGTTCCATTTTGTCCCAGTTCATGAGTTTGTGGAGGACAAGTTCATCTCCATTCTGGTCGTGAACTTCGAGAGGAGCCCACTGACCATGGAGAACTTGCAGTCTCTGGCCCTCAGTGTCCCTTCATTTTATTGGCGGCTCACTGGGGAGGAGTTGGATCCCAGCCTATTGCACGTAGCAACTGCACGGCTGCAAGTGGTACATCATGGTACAGAGACTGGTGTCCAGCATGGGGATGGAGAATCACCAGCTGAGGAGGATGACCATTACGTACAGGAGCTGCCATCACCCAGCTCTAGAAGGGAGGCTTCCCCTGCAGCTCCAGCATCCACGACTGAGGATGCTAATGGGCTTCCTGAGGCTCTCCCCTTGGCCTGGGGTGAAGATGAGCCCTCATCTCCATCCTTATCTGTGGCTTCTGACACTCAACCTGGAAGTCAGATTGAGCCAGAACATGCTGAGCCCTCCAGCTCCACCTTCTGGATCCCTGTGGGCCCTAACAGCACGTGGCAGCAGCTTGAGATCGAAGGCCGCAACTACCTGCGGAAGCTGGATGAGCTCAGCATCCCCGAGGGACTCTGGGGCATTACGGACTACGGTGATGACCACACCGTGCTCATGTCCGTGCATGTCTCCGTGCATGTGAGCAGTTCTCTGCGAACATGGGGCGTGAGGCAGGAGCAGAGGCCTCCTCAGAGGCCCGCTGGCACCAGTCAGAGGAAGCGCAAGGCCGAGCCCGACGACACCAGCGGCTCAAGTTCTCCTCCACCGCACAAGAGGCCCATGCGCTTCTGACTGGATTCCATGTTTTTACGCTGTAAGTTACATTTTTATTTCAACATAATTAGAAGATCCCGCAGGAAAATATTAGTCAGTTACTTAATAAATGACCAAAAAGTAGTTGAATAGGACAGCTGGCCAACGTGTCTGTGTGCTTCCACTGACTGGCACCCTGACATATAATGATTTTTAACAACGAGGGGGAAAAATTCATACAGTAAATTAGTTAACAATAATTAGTAATCAAGTATAGTTCTCATTTATCATAATGTAAAATTCAATAACCTTTTCTGACTATTAATCTGCACAATTTAATAATTTAATTAATATTACCTAATTTGTTTATCATTTTCTGCAATCACTGTGCGTTTAAGCAAGTTTTAAAACTAGCTGTGAAATTGTTGATGCTGTTGTTGATCTGAATGTTGCTGACAGAGCCTTAGGATACGTCTCTATACACATGAGTGAGGGGATGGATGCACTATTCTATGGAGGCCTCTGAAGAGAAAAAAATTATCCCAATTTTATATTGAGAGGGATGGTTAATTCCTTTTTAATGCAGACAACGTTAAAAGTCCCTGTTCTGCCGTTGATCTTTTGCATGCATGCTATCATGTATTAGTTTACTCTGTATTTTGATCACATGTCAAACTACAGAATTTTTGGTCGTATTTTTGTTCCTAATTTTGAAGTAATTGTAAAATAAAAATGTTGTTCTTTTCCGCCGCCATGCTTCGTCTTACTTGTGAAGGTTATACTTGCATTGAACTTGCTTTGTAGACAGTAAGATCCTGCCGGCATTAATTCTCCACTGTGTGGTAATTTTGAGAAATTGCGCACGTTTCTTATCCCGTCAGAATCGGTAAAACTAACGCCATGCGAATGTGTCTTAGCGCAGAGTTTAAAATATTTACGGTTTCCGGTCAATGAAGGCAGTTTGAAATAAAACAAAAACGGTTAAACTTTCTGGATGCGCAAACTCTCGCTCTTGGCAAAATGGTGCAGATAGTTGAGATAAAGGACTGTTACTCGATGAGATTTCGAATCCATCACTCCTTAAACGTGGAGAACATGGATCCAGAAGGTATTAATGATTATAGTGATTAAATGATAATAAAGTTGTAGCTCCCGGTATGTGACAGACGAAATGAACGGCCAAGTCTGCATTGGCCTAATGCTTGTTAGTCTTGAGGTAAAGCTGATAAGTAACACCTTTGGTTTTCGAGGTAAAATAACCGACCTGTTGAAAAATTCAACTTTTATCTACAGAAACAAATGTATTTTGAACTGCAAACGGATACATTGGAAGCAGAGTTTTAAAATGAGAAAATGTAACGATGTGATAGGAAATGCCGTTCGTTATACTCCCCTTCTGTCTCCCATTCTTGCTCATCTTGTTTAAATAATAAGAAAATGAAAAGCAAGATCACTGTTAGTGACAAAAGTGCAGGACTAAATGTGTTTCATTTAATATTTATTCATTTGGATATGTGTGAGAGTAAGCGTATGCATGGATCTTGTCTTCTGGTTTAGCTTTCTTAGCTTTATCGGTAATTCACATTATTTCATATATCTGACAATCTGAAGCCCATGGACTCATTTTAAACTGATTTTGTAGTAGAGTATTTATCCAGTTATTGTCATGTTCTTATATATCTCTCTGTGTTCCATTTTGTCCCAGTTCATGAGTTTGTGGAGGACAAGTTCATCTCCATTCTGGTCGTGAACTTCGAGAGGAGCCCACTGACCATGGAGAACTTGCAGTCTCTGGCCCTCAGTGTCCCTTCATTTTATTGGCGGCTCACTGGGGAGGAGTTGGATCCCAGCCTATTGCACGTAGCAACTGCACGGCTGCAAGTGGTACATCATGGTACAGAGACTGGTGTCCAGCATGGGGATGGAGAATCACCAGCTGAGGAGGATGACCATTACGTACAGGAGCTGCCATCACCCAGCTCTAGAAGGGAGGCTTCCCCTGCAGCTCCAGCATCCACGACTGAGGATGCTAATGGGCTTCCTGAGGCTCTCCCCTTGGCCTGGGGTGAAGATGAGCCCTCATCTCCATCCTTATCTGTGGCTTCTGACACTCAACCTGGAAGTCAGATTGAGCCAGAACATGCTGAGCCCTCCAGCTCCACCTTCTGGATCCCTGTGGGCCCTAACAGCACATGGCAGCAGCTTGAGATCGAAGGCCGCAACTACCTGCGGAAGCTGGATGAGCTCAGCATCCCCGAGGGACTCTGGGGCATTACGGACTACGGTGATGACCACACCGTGCTCATGTCCGTGCATGTCTCCGTGCATGTGAGCAGTTCTCTGCGAACATGGGGCGTGAGGCAGGAGCAGAGGCCTCCTCAGAGGCCCGCTGGCACCAGTCAGAGGAAGCGCAAGGCCGAGCCCGACGACACCAGCGGCTCAAGTTCTCCTCCACCGCACAAGAGGCCCATGCGCTTCTGACTGGATTCCATGTTTTTACGCTGTAAGTTACATTTTTATTTCAACATAATTAGAAGATCCCGCAGGAAAATATTAGTCAGTTACTTAATAAATGACCAAAAAGTAGTTGAATAGGACAGCTGGCCAACGTGTCTGTGTGCTTCCACTGACTGGCACCCTGACATATAATGATTTTTAACAACGAGGGGGAAAAATTCATACAGTAAATTAGTTAACAATAATTAGTAATCAAGTATAGTTCTCATTTATCATAATGTAAAATTCAATAACCTTTTCTGACTATTAATCTGCACAATTTAATAATTTAATTAATATTACCTAATTTGTTTATCATTTTCTGCAATCACTGTGCGTTTAAGCAAGTTTTAAAACTAGCTGTGAAATTGTTGATGCTGTTGTTGATCTGAATGTTGCTGACAGAGCCTTAGGATACGTCTCTATACACATGAGTGAGGGGATGGATGCACTATTCTATGGAGGCCTCTGAAGAGAAAAAAATTATCCCAATTTTATATTGAGAGGGATGGTTAATTCCTTTTTAATGCAGACAACGTTAAAAGTCCCTGTTCTGCCGTTGATCTTTTGCATGCATGCTATCATGTATTAGTTTACTCTGTATTTTGATCACATGTCAAACTAAAGAATTTTTGGTCATATTTTTGTTCCTAATTTTGAAGTAATTGTAAAATAAAAATGTTGTTCTTTTCCGCCGCCATGCTTCGTCTTACTTGTGAAGGTTATACCTGCATTGAACTTGCTTTGTAGACAGTAAGATCCTGCCGGCATTAATTCTCCACTGTGTGGTAATTTTGAGAAATTGCGCACGTTTCTTATCCCGTCAGAATCGGTAAAACTAACGCCATGCGAATGTGTCTTAGCGCAGAGTTTAAAATATTTACGGTTTCCGGTCAATGAAGGCAGTTTGAAATAAAACAAAAACGGTTAAACTTTCTGGATGCGCAAACTCTCGCTCTTGGCAAAACGGTGCAGATAGTTGAGATAAAGGACTGTTACTCGATGAGATTTCGAATCCATCACTCCTTAAACGTGGAGAACATGGATCCAGAAGGTATTAATGATTATAGTGATTAAATGATAATAAAGTTGTAGCTCCCGGTATGTGACAGACGAAATGAACGGCCAAGTCTGCATTGGCCTAATGCTTGCTAGTTTTGAGGTAAAGCTGATAAGTAACACCTTTGGTTTTCGAGGTAAAATAACCGACCTGTTGAATAATTCAACTTTAATCTACAGAAACAAATGTATTTTGAACTGCAAACGGATACATTGGAAGCAGAGTTTTAAAATGAGAAAATGTAACGATGTGATAGGAAATGCCGTTCGTTATACTCCCCTTCTGTCTCCCATTCTTGCTCATCTTGTTTAAATAATAAGAAAATGAAAAGCAAGATCACTGTTAGTGACAAAAGTGCAGGACTAAATGTGTTTCATTTAATATTTATTCATTTGGATATGTGTGAGAGTAAGCGTATGCATGGATCTTGTCTTCTGGTTTAGCTTTCTTAGCTTTATCGGTAATTCACATTATTTCATATATCTGACAATCTGAAGCCCATGGACTCATTTTAAACTGATTTTGTAGTAGAGTATTTATCCAGTTATTGTCATGTTCTTATATATCTCTCTGTGTTCCATTTTGTCCCAGTTCATGAGTTTGTGGAGGACAAGTTCATCTCCATTCTGGTCGTGAACTTCGAGAGGAGCCCACTGACCATGGAGAACTTGCAGTCTCTGGCCCTCAGTGTCCCTTCATTTTATTGGCGGCTCACTGGGGAGGAGTTGGATCCCAGCCTATTGCACGTAGCAACTGCACGGCTGCAAGTGGTACATCATGGTACAGAGACTGGTGTCCAGCATGGGGATGGAGAATCACCAGCTGAGGAGGATGACCATTACGTACAGGAGCTGCCATCACCCAGCTCTAGAAGGGAGGCTTCCCCTGCAGCTCCAGCATCCACGACTGAGGATGCTAATGGGCTTCCTGAGGCTCTCCCCTTGGCCTGGGGTGAAGATGAGCCCTCATCTCCATCCTTATCTGTGGCTTCTGACACTCAACCTGGAAGTCAGATTGAGCCAGAACATGCTGAGCCCTCCAGCTCCACCTTCTGGATCCCTGTGGGCCCTAACAGCACATGGCAGCAGCTTGAGATCGAAGGCCGCAACTACCTGCGGAAGCTGGATGAGCTCAGCATCCCCGAGGGACTCTGGGGCATTACGGACTACAGTGATGACCACACCGTGCTCATGTCCGTGCATGTCTCCGTGCATGTGAGCAGTTCTCTGCGAACATGGGGCGTGAGGCAGGAGCAGAGGCCTCCTCAGAGGCCCGCTGGCACCAGTCAGAGGAAGCGCAAGGCCGAGCCCGACGACACCAGCGGCTCAAGTTCTCCTCCACCGCACAAGAGGCCCATGCGCTTCTGACTGGATTCCATGTTTTTACGCTGTAAGTTACATTTTTATTTCAACATAATTAGAAGATCCCGCAGGAAAATATTAGTCAGTTACTTAATAAATGACCAAAAAGTAGTTGAATAGGACAGCTGGCCAACGTGTCTGTGTGCTTCCACTGACTGGCACCCTGACATATAATGATTTTTAACAACGAGGGGGAAAAATTCATACAGTAAATTAGTTAACAATAATTAGTAATCAAGTATAGTTCTCATTTATCATAATGTAAAATTCAATAACCTTTTCTGACTATTAATCTGCACAATTTAATAATTTAATTAATATTACCTAATTTGTTTATCATTTTCTGCAATCACTGTGCGTTTAAGCAAGTTTTAAAACTAGCTGTGAAATTGTTGATGCTGTTGTTGATCTGAATGTTGCTGACAGAGCCTTAGGATACGTCTCTATACACATGAGTGAGGGGATGGATGCACTATTCTATGGAGGCCTCTGAAGAGAAAAAAATTATCCCAATTTTATATTGAGAGGGATGGTTAATTCCTTTTTAATGCAGACAACGTTAAAAGTCCCTGTTCTGCCGTTGATCTTTTGCATGCATGCTATCATGTATTAGTTTACTCTGTATTTTGATCACATGTCAAACTAAAGAATTTTTGGTCATATTTTTGTTCCTAATTTTGAAGTAATTGTAAAATAAAAATGTTGTTCTTTTCCGCCGCCATGCTTCGTCTTACTTGTGAAGGTTATACCTGCATTGAACTTGCTTTGTAGACAGTAAGATCCTGCCGGCATTAATTCTCCACTGTGTGGTAATTTTGAGAAATTGCGCACGTTTCTTATCCCGTCAGAATCGGTAAAACTAACGCCATGCGAATGTGTCTTAGCGCAGAGTTTAAAATATTTACGGTTTCCGGTCAATGAAGGCAGTTTGAAATAAAACAAAAACGGTTAAACTTTCTGGATGCGCAAACTCTCGCTCTTGGCAAAACGGTGCAGATAGTTGAGATAAAGGACTGTTACTCGATGAGATTTCGAATCCATCACTCCTTAAACGTGGAGAACATGGATCCAGAAGGTATTAATGATTATAGTGATTAAATGATAATAAAGTTGTAGCTCCCGGTATGTGACAGACGAAATGAACGGCCAAGTCTGCATTGGCCTAATGCTTGCTAGTTTTGAGGTAAAGCTGATAAGTAACACCTTTGGTTTTCGAGGTAAAATAACCGACCTGTTGAATAATTCAACTTTAATCTACAGAAACAAATGTATTTTGAACTGCAAACGGATACATTGGAAGCAGAGTTTTAAAATGAGAAAATGTAACGATGTGATAGGAAATGCCGTTCGTTATACTCCCCTTCTGTCTCCCATTCTTGCTCATCTTGTTTAAATAATAAGAAAATGAAAAGCAAGATCACTGTTAGTGACAAAAGTGCAGGACTAAATGTGTTTCATTTAATATTTATTCATTTGGATATGTGTGAGAGTAAGCGTATGCATGGATGTTGTCTTCTGGTTTAGCTTTCTTAGCTTTATCGGTAATTCACATTATTTCATTTATCTGACAATCTGAAGCCCATGGACTCATTTTAAACTGATTTTGTAGTAGAGTATTTATCCAGTTATTGTCATGTTCTTATATATCTCTCTGTGTTCCATTTTGTCCCAGTTCATGAGTTTGTGGAGGACAAGTTCATCTCCATTCTGGTCGTGAACTTCGAGAGGAGCCCACTGACCATGGAGAACTTGCAGTCTCTGGCCCTCAGTGTCCCTTCATTTTATTGGCGGCTCACTGGGGAGGAGTTGGATCCCAGCCTATTGCACGTAGCAACTGCACGGCTGCAAGTGGTACATCATGGTACAGAGACTGGTGTCCAGCATGGGGATGGAGAATCACCAACTGAGGAGGATGACCATTACGGACGGGAGCTGCCATCACCCAGCTCTAGAAGGGAGGCTTCCCCTGCAGCTCCAGCATCCACGACTGAGGATGCTAATGGGCTTCCTGAGGCTCTCCCCTTGGCCTGGGGTGAAGATGAGCCCTCATCTCCATCCTTATCTGTGGCTTCTGACACTCAACCTGGAAGTCAGATTGAGCCAGAACATGCTGAGCCCTCCAGCTCCACCTTCTGGATCCCTGTGGGCCCTAACAGCACGTGGCAGCAGCTTGAGATCGAAGGCCGCAACTACCTATGGAAGCTGGATGAGCTCAGCATCCCCGAGGGACTCTGGGGCATTACGGACTACGGTGATGACCACACCGTGCTCATGTCCGTGCATGTCTCCGTGCATGTGAGCAGTTCTCTGCGAACATGGGGCGTGAGGCAGGAGGAGAGGCCTCCTCAGAGGCCCGCTGGCACCAGTCAGAGGAAGCGCAAGGCCGAGCCCGACGACACCAGCGGCTCAAGTTCTCCTCCACCGCACAAGAGGCCCATGCGCTTCTGACTGGATTCCATGTTTTTACGCTGTAAGTTACATTTTTATTTCAACATAATTAGAAGATCCCGCAGGATAATATTAGTCAGTTACTTAATAAATGACCAAAAAGTCGTTGCTGCAGTATATATTCCATAAATTTACTGCAGTTTTATGAGTCCTTATAAAGTAATAACTGTAAGCGTTCTTTAAGTATGAAAGAGTTTAGTACCCCTGCAGCGGACGGGCACGTGTCCCCATAATTATAACTTTAGGTTACATTTCTGCATGACTTAGTATTCAGTAAGTACCAGGTAGTGTTGGGTGGTACTCACGTCTCGTATTTACCATTTATATCAGTCTTCAAAGTCTTTAGATAATTAAGGTTGGTCTTGGTTGTTTTCTTGCCTGGAGAAACAGACTTTTGATGCCATGACGCCACAGCAGCACAACAGATGTCAGTACGGTGGAGGTAAGAGTTTGAAACGTTCATCAGCCTCTCAGCCACGCATCTCGCCTGGATACGGGATTCAGCTTTTATTCTTCTGTATTACTCCCTAAGTCCCTCACTCTGCACAATCTCTATACCGTTTGCTTTATAGGAGGGAGGAGCAGCACAAATGCAGCTGACAGACGTAAAGCCATGTGCTGGCAGCAGATGCTTCGCACCCCTTAATAGCGGATCTGTTGCTGGTAAGACTGTCTGTGCTGCCTGGCATCTCAGTAACCAGGTGAAACTCCCCAGGCAAGGTAAGGATCATATTGTGTTGAGTTTGTGAGTTTCCTGTGTGTAAAGACAGTTTTAGGGTCAGTATGGAGCCTGGCACAGGCATGAGCTGGGGAGACGTGACCAAAGACTCATTCACAGTCTGCACTGTTACTCTTGTGTGTCTTTTCATTCAAATCTCTTTCCCCACAGTGTCCATCATCTTGAGCAGCACCGGCTGTGATTTAGCATGAAGGATGCCTGTTCAGTTTTCCACCTGAACAAGTGCCCTCTGGACCCAGGTGTGCACTACATGAGCACTTTATGTTCCTGACTCCTTATCAGCGTTTACATTTACATTCTCAGCCAGTATTTAATCTGTAAAGTTCCACTCGGTGAGATTTATACAGACACGAATAAAGAGCACAGTCAAAGGATGTTTTTGCTTCTGCCTCATTTAACAGGCTATTCCCAATTTCCCTCTGGGTCTGTGTTTTCACCTCTTGAATGCTGGGATTTGTAGGCCCCGAGGTGCTGCCAGCGAGGGTGAGAGGGTTCAGAGATGGAGGAAGCCAGGGTGTTGCTGCAGTCCAGCAGTCAGAGCCACATTAACGCAGGTACACCCCCTCAGTATGTGTCTTGTATGCATATCAGATCTGGCTGAACATAGTCCTCCAAAGCTGTAGTGTAATCCTGGTCAACCTCTGGGGTTAGTTGCTCTGTTGGCCTGTGGAAAAATGGGTACTCTTAATGTATTCTGTGTGTTTTGCAGGAATATTTCCAGGCACTCTACACCAACCTGGCTCACCTGGACAATGAAATCTGTTATATCAGGCTGCTGCTTGTGGACTACAGCTGAGCCTTCAACAGAATCATTCCATGCTGGCTCACGGCTAAGCTCCTGAACTTGGGGTCAGCTCTTCACCATGTACTGTAACTGGATTCTGGACTTTCTCACCGGCAGACTCCCAACAAGTGTGCATTGGTGGGAAGAACTCTTCCTCCATCATCACCAACACGGGCAACCCCGCAGGGCAGTGTGCTGAGCCCCCTGCTCTACTCCATCTTCACCCACGACTGCATAACCAAGTTTCGCTCCAACTCCATCTTGAAGCTGCTGACGACACCACCGTCATTGGTCTGATCTGCAACGATGATGAGGAGGTCAGAGATCCTGAAGGATGCTGTCGAGATAACAACCTCACCGTCAACGTTAGCAAAACCAAGTAGCTGATCCTGGACTTTGACAAGCAGGTGACTCTCCAAAGTCCTAGCTACATCGCAGAGGATGGTGTGGAGCAGATCAACAGGGTCAAGTTCCTCGGGCACACAGCTTCCAAGACATCGTCTTCACACACTGTCTGACATGACACTAACATTTCCTCACACTGCCACTATTACCTCATGCTGTACCGTTGCTGTGTCTGTCTATGTTGTTTCCATTACTTTAATTTTATTTATATTGTTTTATCACTGGTGCTCTCTGTTTATACTGTTGACGTTAGGGCTGCCACTACCGACTATTGTTTTTTTTTGTTTTTTGTTTTTTTTCTCTCATCAGCAGCGAGTTACAGCAGCTCTGTCCTGTTTATTGTTTTGTTTGGTGTGTTTTAATGTTTATTTTTTTGTTTTTCTCTCATTTTTTTAAAACCTTCATGGGGTGAGGGACCACGTGACGCTCAGTGGTGCATGGCGGCGTTTTAGTCTCGCTCCCCAAGTCCTACCGCCGGTTTCCCGTTTTTTTGAATGTCTATCAGGCACTTTTATTTTGGTTTACTTTGCTGAACTCGTCCGCATAACTTTACTGCTATTATGGATCACTCTGGGCGCAGAACACCTCCTCAATCTTCGACCGCAAGTCCGGCGAAGAAAGCACAAAACCATGTGCGGGCATGTTGCGTCAGCGCTGGCAACATGGCGGGCAGCGCTGACGCGCTGAGTTCGGATGTTTGCAGGTTAAAAGAGTTTGTTAAGGAGCAGATCGAGTCTCTCCATACAAACCTGCCGTCCTCCTTCCAGAGGAATTTTACAGATCTGAGGGCTGATGTCGGCGATCTGAAGGTGGAGCAGCAAAAGCTCGGTAAATCTTTTGAGTTGTTTCAAGGCCAAGTCCAGAAACACGAAATTGAACTGGGGTTCAATTTCGAAGTTGGTCTCCTTCGTAATAAGCTTGCCGAGCAAGAGGATAGGGAGCGGAGAAATAATATCAGGATCGTCGGGGTTCCGGAAGACGTGGAGAAGGGCAACTTACTGCGGTTTTTGGATCTTCAGTGGACGAAGTGGTTTCCGGGTCTTGCCAACTTCAGTCCCGAAGTGATGAGGGCTCATCGGGTGTCTGCCGGCAGTGGCGATGGTTTGCGCCCGCGCCCCATTGTTCTGAATCTCCTACGCTACACCGAACGGCAGATTATACTGCAGGAGGCTCGGAGATCGCCGGTTCGTTTCGAGGGACGAAAAATCCTTTTTTTCGCCGATTACAGCACCCAGACGGCCCGAGCTCGCAAGGCTATGTCCCCCGTTTTGAAGAAGGCTCGGGAAGCTGGTGTTCCTGCTTTTCTGTTGTACCCGACTAAAGTTCGCCTTTCTTTTGCGGGTAACCAGTGGTTTTTTACCGACCCAGAAGAAGCTCTTCAGGCAATCGGCGCTTTCACCTCCACCGGGTCCTGGCCAATTTAATATGCCTATTCGGTCTGCTTTGTTGTTTGCCTGTTATAATATTGCGGTCACACTGTGCGTGTGGAGTATATAAATCGGGTGCTTTTCTGTTAACGATTTTGTGTCTGTTCTATAGTTGATTTTGCTTTGTAGTTTACGCCGGGGGTAGCCGGCGGGCTTGAGTATTCACGCATGCCTTATCCCCTGCGTGTCACGCGCTGGCTTTTGGCCCCGCGCTGTTCTGGGGGGATGGGGGGGAGGGGGGTGTTTTGTGGTTATTTTGCCTTGGGGTTCGCGCCCTTCGGCTCATTGGATGATGGTGTTCTGTCTTATGGGGTGTTAGGGGTTTGTATTACTGGAGCTTATTTGTTTATGGGTTGTCTGTTTTCACTAATTCCTTCTCTAACGATGTGCTACTCTATTGACGTCTCCCTCTTTGTCTCTCTCTCTCCAGTATTGTGCTGTGGATCTATGTCTTTTATAGCTGCTGATGGCTAACTTAGTTATGGCTACCTGGAACGTGAGGACGCTTTCGACCCCTCAGAAGCGCTCTAGTGTCACAGACATTTTGTTTAGAAATAGACATTGCTTTTTTGCAGGAGACACATTTGGAGTGCATTGGTGCATTTGGACCAAGCGCATGAGGCTCGTATCGCCAGGGTGCGGGCCGAACGCAATGGTTTACTTTTGCGTAAGGCTGAATTTCTTGTACATCGCACTAGGACACGGTATTACGCTAGTGGAGCTAAGCTTGGTAAGTTGTTGGCGCTTAGGCTCCGCCAGTGTGACACTTTTCAAGTGTAAAATTCAAGGATGGAGCTGTAACCACCAACCCTTCTGAAATTAATGACCGTTTTCTTGATTTCTATAAGGATCTCTACTTATCCGACAGCCCTCCATCTCAGACAGCCCTGGACTCGCCTTTTTCCCTGGCTTCTCTCCCTATACTTGCTCAGCAGGATGCCTTACTACTGGAAGCCCCCATTACATTTTGTGAGCTCACTGAGGCCCTTAAGTCATTTTCTAAGAATAAAGCTTCTGGGATGGATGGTATTCAAGCTGAGGTGCTGCTCACCTTCTGGGCACAGTTAGCCTCCCCTCTGTTTCGTATGCTGTCCTCCGCCATACGCTCCTCTCAGCTCCACCCCGCTTTAAATTCTGTGATAATCTCTTTGCTTTTAAAACAGGGCAAAGACTCTGCTGATTGTTCCAGCTACCGTCCCCTATCTTTAATGAACTCTGATGTTAAGCTATTGGCTAAGGTGTTGGCTCGCCGCCTTCAGTTAATGATAGCTAAGATTGTACATCCCGATCAGACTGGTTTTATTTCAGCTCGCTACGCAGCCGACAATATGCGTCGTCTTCTGCATATTGTTAAAAATGATTATTCTTCCTCTCCTCCCACTGCTCTTTTCTCATTGGATGCCGAGAAGGCCTTTGACAGGCTTAATTGGAGTTTCCTCTGGGAAATTTTTTTTTTGCCCCGCTTAAATTTCTTAAGTGCTATGCTTCCTTTGCCGCCCCCTTCCCACTTTTTGAAAGATGTCCGGTCGACAGTAACGTCCTTTCTCTGGAATGCCCGCAAGCCTCGCATAAGGTACTCCTTTCTTACTCTTTCTAGAGATGATGGGGGTCTCGCTCTACCGGAATATGAATGGTACCACTGGTCCTTTGTTCTCCGTTCGGTCTGGCACTGGCTTCAGCCTCCCCCATCACCGCCATCCTGGTTTCCAATAGAGGAGAATCTGGCGCGTCCGCATCAGCTGCAACATCTCCCTTTTCTCTCCCTGAAAGCTAAGGCAGCTAAACCTGTGCTAGGCTCAATTGTGTCTTATGCTGTGCAGATTTTCCATCGGGTCGAGAAGCGCACTGGCTCTGTCCCTGTCTGGCACTCAAATACACCAGTATTTCTTAATAGAGCGCTTAACATTGGTGGTCAGCCCATCACAAACTCCCGGTGGATCTCGTCCGGAATCCGTGTTTTGGGTGATCTATTTGATGACTCTGGCCTCCTCACGTTCCAGGCTCTCAGCTCTAAATTTCCTATCCCTCCTTCTTCCTTCTTTTTCTTTCTACAACTGCGATCTGTCTTCAGAACATGTGGGATTTCCTTCTCTGCTCCTTTGCCTATTCACCCCTTTTGCAAATTTGTGGCTTCCCTGTCCAAATCTAATAGACCAGTCTCCACGCTGGACATGTTTTTGCGTAATGCTGGTCAGGTTATTCCACCTGTTGCCCGTAAATGGGGTGATATCTCTTCTCCTTCTCCATTGTGCTGGCGCACCATTTTTAAAAATATTAAGCGGGCTTCTAGAAATCCCAATCACCAGCACGTTCAGTTTAGTTTTGTGCACAGGATGTACTGTACTCCACGATTGCGCTTCGCTATGGCTCTCGATCCTGATACCCTTTGTAAATTGTGCCCACTTAGAGCCCTTGGTATGTTCTGGGAATGTCCACCTGTGGCCGCTCTTTGGTATGCGGTCTCCTCCTTCCTTTCTGATCTGCTGGATGTGACTGTCCCTTGTTCTCCTCAATCTCTGTTACTCTTAGATTTCTCTCTCCTTTCTTTTTCCCCTTCTCAGCAACAGACGATTTCTTTATCCTCTGTCGCTGCAAAGCTTCTGTTGGTCTCAAGGTGGAAAGACCCGAGTCGTTGCACTTTCATAGTCTGGAGGGCTTCCCTTTACAATCTGATCATGTTGGAGCTGTCTGCTGCTTGAATAAATGGTGCCTCAGACGTTACTATCAACAATTGGGAGCGTAATGCTTCACTTGTACTACAGTTCATTGAGGAGAGCACATCACCTATTGTGTCTGGTTAATTTCTTATGTTCTTATGTTCTGGTACGGTTATGTAGATATGCTATATGGCAATATATTTGGTGTGTGTGTTGTGTATCTATGTGGATGTCTGGGGGTGTGCATGCATTTGCATTTATAGGTGTATGTGTTTTATTTATTATTGCTGTATGTATATTACTGTGTATGTATATAGATGTATATTCTTTTGTTTCCTTTAATGTCTTGGGGGGGGGGGGGGGTTTGGTTCTGGTGTTTTTTTTGTTTTGTATGTTGAACAGTTTTTGATGTGTCACTTTTTTGTGCATTGTAGTAAAACCCAATAAAAAATTGGTTGCAAAAAAAAAAACCAGAATGATCATTTAAAAAAAACAAAACCTTTATGAGGTTGTGCAACGAGGGGTACGACTTTCATCACGTTTGCACTTCTCTACATCATTTTTGGCCAATTTTTTGAGTCTTAATGGCGGTGTCATCTGAGAACTTCTTTTTATAAAATGCATATTATGTTTAAAAAAATTCCAGCTTTACGGTTTCAGGACAGAACAGCCACTCTGTTATGATGAACATTACGGTATTTTGAGTGTTATTAGTTGTGGCGCCCCTTACTGTACACTGACTACGCCACCCCTTGCGATTCACTACCTACTGAGTGTGCCAGAGCAAGGGAACAATGCTCTAATAAGAAGTACAGATGCAGGTTTTACAGAAATATAAAAGTACAACCTTTAACAACAAATATTCTTGATTGGTCACCAATTAAATAGGTCACTACCTTGATGTTGGGGAAGGGACAGTAAACAGACAAAAAGGGGAAGATGAAAAAAGAAAACAAATCACCAAGACATTGGGACAGAGGCCTATTGAACCAAGGGCGGGTAGACACACTGGTGGGAAGCTAGAGTTTCTATACCACACGTGACTGTGCAAACCCACTTATCCTAATATACACTTCAATCCAATACCCTGCAACCCTCACAGTACTCAGGTACCTTAAGTGACCATTGAAAGTCTTGCAGTTTAGGACTCGGTAGGACCACAGCAGGGGCTGACCCTGACACACACTGAATAAAGCAACACTTAACTCCCAATTGGGTAGTATACAAAACAGTTTAAAACAGCCGGGACAAACAATACATGCAACAGGTTACCCCAGACTGCAGTGTAATGTTCTGAAACAAACAATACAACATGGACACGGTAAAAATGCAAACAGGCCAATCATAATATCCTGACATGACAAAGACATGTACAGGATTAACAACACATACCTGTCCCAGTATTAGCAGGATATGCCAGAAGTTAAGCTTGGAGATACATCAGTCCCAGCATGGTCATAGCTACCAGCGTCCACGCTGATTACACGCCAACTCGGAAGTCTTAAGTAGTTCTAACAGCGCCTGCTGTTAAAACCGGAAACGGGTGGAGTCATATTTTCATCTTCATGACTCCCGCCGACTGTGGCAAGGAATATATACAATCACGGACTATAAGAATAAACACGCCGTTGCGTTGAGCACTTACGCTGTGTTCGCCGACGAGCTGAACGCGTTCTTCGCACGGTTTGAGATAAACAGCTCTCACCGCGGAGACAACAACAGTCTGATCTCGGTGAGCGAGGACAGCAGCGCGGCTCTGGTTAGCCTGGCAGAGCGCGATGTGCGCCGGGCTCTGAAGCAGGTGAGCATCAGAAAAGCAGCGGGACCAGACGGGATTTCAGTCCTGCGATGCTGCGCTGATCAGCTGACTGGTGTTTTCACTAAGATCTTCAATGAGTCCCTAGCTCTGTCTATTGTGCCAACGTGTTTTAAACGGTCCACCACAGTTCCCGTTCCGAAGCACAACAAGCCCTCCAGCCTGAATGACTACCGCCCGGTAGCCCTAACATCTCTGGCCATGAAGGTGTTTGAAAGGCTGGTAAAGAACTTAATCTGTTCATCCATCCCAAATTCCATAGACCCATTACAGTTCGCCTACCGCCCAAACAGATCCACTGAGGCGTTACCTGCAAGATCGCTATTTTTCTTTATGCTGCAATTGTTTTCATTATTACTTTGTTTAACTTGACACATCACATCTTTAAATTCTCATCCTTGCATTAGAATATAGACCAGTTAATACTGATGGTATCTCATCCTGTGTCATATGTTTTAAAATGACTACACACTGAATATTGAACTGAAGCTTGACATACAGTAAAAAAATTTAATCGCAAATCAAATCGTAATCGCAATTTCTGTCAGAAAAATGGCGATTCGATATTTTCCCCAAATCGTGCAGCCCTAGTTGGCACCACGTCCTGGGTTATTCCCTGCTTTGTGCCCATAGCTTTCAGGATAGTCTCCAGACCCCCTGTGACCCTGCACAGGAAGTTGACCATCCCCGGCCAGCCCCCAGAGTTCTGTGGAAGTTAAAAACACTTTAGTCAAACAACAGACTAACCAAATCTCAGGCTGGAGTAAGCTTCAAAAAAGGAGCTGGTCATTACCTGAACAGAAGGGGAACATAAGAAGGAGACTAGAGCTCAGCTGACAACATATATCTCTCCCGTTCCTTGCTGATGATGGGAGGTCACTGAGACGAGGTGAGACAAGTAAATAGAAAGTCAGCTGGCTCCTGCTGACACCCAACAGTGTGACACAAAACGGGTGGCATTGCCGAAGACCTCACAGCTAAATATGGAAAGAGGAGAAATATTTTTAAAATGTAAATAAAATGTGGAGCACCTATAATAAAAGCACAGCTATTAGGTGCTAATGATCCAGTTCACACTCAAGATGCCTAAGTTTGATCAGGTCAATCCTGCTACAATGATGTAACATGGACAGGCAGGCGTAATGTACTCACTGTCTGCAGTATGAACAACATGGTCCCACACAGACAGGTGACCCCATAGAAGCGCCTCTCCAGGTTAACAAATACCTTCACTCAGATACTTATGCTCAAATGCTGTTCGCTGTCAGACTCTGCAACAAAGTCCTTGCAGCTGACCCCACACACATAGACTAACAAACACACACATCCAATACACCATGGTAGTTTCTATGTGCAATATTAGTTCTTGTCAATCCCTGTCACTCCATTGCGTGCCTGTCCATATAGATATATCCAGTGTTGTACATATATTTATATATCCACTCTGTACATATATTTATATATCCACTCTGTACATAATATACATACACTCTATTTATACATACATATATTTATCTGTTTACATATACACACATATATATATAAATATTTTTCAATATGCTCATCCAAATTTATGTTTCCAGATTGTTTGTATAGTGCACTTTTTATACTGTACTGTTGGTACAGTTTTTATTCTATTATTTTTAATTTTGCTACTCTTGTCTTGCACTGTCCACTTTTCTGCCGTGACGATGCAATTTTCCACTTGTGGGACTAATAAAGACAAATTTGTTGCGATCTCTGACATTTGGACATGCTTCACTAAGAACTGTGCTGAGAGTTTCACTCCAGGAGAACACATGACCATAGATGAACGGCTGTTCCCTACCAAGGTTCCTTGTCCATTCAAGCAGTATATCGTATCCAAGCCGGACAAATTTGGGATCAAGTTCTGGATGGCCGCAGATTTGGAGACCGAATATGTCTGCAATGCATCCCCTTACTTCGGAAAGGACCCCAGTCGTCAGAAGTGGGAGAGGCTGGCAGAGAACGTGGTCATGAATCTGATGGAGCCATTTTTGGATGATGAGAGAAATGTCACAACGGACAATTTCTTCACCTCACTGGCACTGTCACACAGACTGCTTCAGCGCAAAACAACGCTACTGGGCACGGTGAATAAAGTTCGGCATGAACTTCCTCCACTTGCAAAGGACACTGCACAGCGGGAGGAATTCTCCACGTCAGTGCTTTGCAAAGCCTAGCTAAGCTCAAAATAAATAAATCACAGGGCCCTGATGGCATCTTACCTATAGTTTTAAAAGAGATGAGGGATATTATTTGCCGACCTTTAACTTTAATATTCCAGAAATCGTTATCTGCGGGTGTGGTACCTTCTGATTGGAAGCATGCCAACATAACGCCCATATTCAAAAAAGGGGATAGAAGTAATCCAGCAAACTATAGGCCAATCAGTTTAACTAGCATTACTGGAAAAATAATGGAAGCTATAATTCAAGTGAAAATGGTAGATTACCTAGATGCAAATAACATTATAAAGGATAGCCAACATGGATTTAGGAGAGGTAGATCCTGCTTAACGAATCTACTTGAGTTCTTTGAGGAAGCTACAAGTGAAATTGATCACAAAAAGGCCTATGATGTGATTTACTTAGATTTCCAGAAGGCCTTTGATGTTGTCCCCCACAAACGGCTCTTGTTAAAGCTTAAAGCTGCAGGGATTTTAGGAACTGTGGCAGTTTGGATCAAAAACTGGCTAACTGACAGGAAGCAGCGAGTAGTTATTAGAGGCACAATGTCACAGTGGGCCTCCGTTCATAGTGGGGTACCGCAGGGTTCAATTTTAGGACCACTATTGTTCCTAATTTACATTAATGATATTGACACAAATACATACAGTAAATTGGTTAAATTTGCAGACGACACCAAGGTGGGCGGTGTAGCAGATACTGATCTAGCAGCAGAGAGGCTTCAAAGGGATCTAGATTTAATTAGCGAATGGGCTGATACTTGGCAGATGAAATTTAACACAGATAAATGTAAGGTAATCCATGCGGGGAGCAGAAATATAAAGTACAGATATTTTATGGGTTCCACTGAAATAAAGGTAGCTGATTACGAGAAAGATCTAGGTATGTATGTTGATGCTTCCATGTCCCACTCTCGCCAGTGTGGGGAAGCAATAAAAAAGGCCAATAGAATGTTGGGTTATAGATTCAAATGGCCTAATTGTCGGGGTTTGTTATAGGGCACCTAATGTAGCTGTAGAGGAAAGCAGAATATTATATGATGATATCAGGATTATGAGTAATAAAAATGATGTGGTGGTTATGGGTGATTTTAATTTACCTGGGATACAGTGGGACACAGTCTCTGGCTCTTCTGTAAATGAACTTGAGATGGTGGAATTAGTACAGGATTGTTTTTTTACTCAGTTTGTTAATACTCCTACCAGGGGAGAAGCCCTTCTTGATCTCGTTTTTTGTAATAACCAGGATAGGATTGGAAAATTAGAGGTTTTAGACCCATTGTACGGTAGTGATCATAACATGGTTAAATTCGAGGTTAATTTTAGTGTCCAAAGAGCAAAGTCTAAATTAAAAGTATACAATGTTAGGAAGGCTAACTTTAATGGTATTAGACGGAAATTAGAAACTGTAAACTGGACAGAGTTAAATAGCAAAACAGTAGAAGAGGCATGGGAATTTTTCAAAAGCACATTGTTGCAAGTGCAAGAGGACTTCATACCTGTTTCCAGCAAAACTAAATCTAGGAAACGACAACCAAGGTGGTTTACTAAGGAAATTAAGAATAAAGTCAGGAGGAAAAGGGCTCTGTTCCACAACTGGAAAATAACTAATGATTTCAAAATCAAGCAGGAGTATCTAAGTCTACAGGCAGAGTTAAAAAATGACATTAGGCTATCAAAGAGGGATGTAGAAAGAAAAATTGCATTGGAGGCTAAGCATGACAGTAAAGGTTTCTTCCAATATTTTAACTCCAAGAGAGCACTAAAAGCTGAAATCACTAATTTACAGGATAGTAAGGGCCTTATAATTGATAACGAAATTGATATGGTAAATGAGTTTAATGATTATTTTTCAAGGGTGTTCACAATAGAGAACACAAGTAACTTACCACCAATTAATACGAATACAGCATCGTCTATGACCAATATATGTATAACTGAGGTTGATGTGATACTAAGCCTAGCTAAACTCAAAATAAATAAATCACAGGGGCCTGATGGCATCTTACCTTTAGTCTTGAAAGAGATGAGGGATATTATTAGCCAACCTTTGACTTTAATATTCCAGAAATCGTTATCTGCGGGTGTGGTACCATCAGATTGGAAGCATGCTAATATAACACCCATATTCAAAAAAGGGGATAGAAGTAATCTGGCAAACTATAGGCCAATCAGTTTAATGATCCTGGCCTGAGCGATTTTTTGTGTTGAAGAAAACGAGCGAAGGGAAGTGCTGTGGCATAACTGCAGAGGTGTAAAGAGTACCTGAAAACCATACTTGAGTAAGAGTACAGATACCTTACTGTATAAATTACTCCATTACAAGTTACAAGTCACCAATTCCAATAAGACTTGAGTAAAAGTCGTAAAGTATCCAATTTTAAAAGAACTTAAGTATTTTACTCGTACTGAATGTAGGCTCAAAGAACACCAAGAAATGTGGAAAACAAGGAACTATTTATTTATGAGGCTTTATTTCCTAATATAGACATTAAATTGAACACGTCAATGTTTCACTAATCACTTATGTTGTTATGTTCTTATGTTCTTATGTTCTTATGTTTCAAAATGGCAGAAGAAGAAAATAGAACAAAAAGTCAGTCTCAGTCAAACTCAAATGTTCAAAAAAAAGGTAAAACAATAAAAAAACTAATAAAAAAACAAATTCAGAGCTGACTTTAATGGTGTTGTAACCCTTGTTTCTTGATGAGTGGGTAGCGTGTGCCAGTCTCCCTCTCGGACTGTGGGTAGTAAGCGGGCTACAGTTTTTGTAACGATTACGTTTAATAATCACCAACACGGCAGCACAACACCTTCCAACTTCTTCTCCCAGCCGCTCACCACCGTTCCCCTCTAAACCCGTCCCCCTGTGTACCCGGGCAGTTAGGAACTAATAAAACGGATAACCAAGAGAACATACTGAACCTAAATATAACACACGTAAATATAACCGAAATAATAAAGTGCTGTAACTGATTATAAATAAAATAAAATAAATTAATATTAAATCTGATCATTCAACATAACATTGTAATGTAAAATAAATATACATTAACCTCAATAAAATTACTGCAAAGCATAATAATAATATAACATAAATCAGTGACATACACTTAATTAAAATAATCCAAAAATAATGTGCACAGTAAATACGGTTACAGTCTTCCCCTGCTGTGGTAGAAATGTCCTCATTTCAACAAATCACGTACGAACCAAAAAAAGAAATGGAAATGAAAACCCTGTATACGGCCAGTAACGACCAACCATCCAGTAACCAACAACTCAACATATGTACATTTCGTCAACTGTCGTTAAAGTTGGTTTTGGTTGTCTTAGCACAACACGACGTGAAACACTGACAAAGAAAACAGAGCATCTGCATAGTAGTAGTCCATGGCCTGAGACATGCGCAAACATTCTGGCCTGTGCAAACGGTACAATATCAAATAAGAACATAAATCACAACACTTAAAGAACAACGAACATGTAGGGGCCATATGTGTCCCTCCAAAGCTCTTTAAGTGACAAAGTCCTTGTATTTAGCTGGCTGCCGAACCCGGCGTCCATAGCGGGACGTGACCTGCAGGGGCACCTGGGGCAATGAATTGGGCCTACGAACATCCATCGGGGCAACTGATGACGAGGGAAAGGGGAAAGAGGGGCAAGGACTGGGAGGCTGCGAACAGGGGGGGACATTGTTCTGAGGAGCAGCCCTGGGTGGATTGGACACCGGCTGCATTCCAGCCGTGGCGGAAACATGTGGGGGAACAGGAGGGCGAAAAGGCAGGGCACCCGACAAAGCAGTAAGAGAAGAGGCTGAGGTCACTGCTCCACCCCCATCAGTTGGCACGGAGGGTGCCTGATTGTTGGCAGGAGAGGTTAGCAAAGTCCCTTTGTAGGTTTTTAGTCGATTATGGTGAACAATCCATGTCCGTGAGTGAGCGTTCCTAGGGTTGGTGATCTCATAGGTAACGCCAGGGTGTCCGTCTCTGCTCAACCGACGCTGGACCACAAATGGCCCCTTCCACCTGGGAGCAAGCTTGTTCATCTTTTGTGCTGGGTCATCCAGGAGAACAAGGTCACCCGGTTGGTGAGGGTGAAACACCACTTTCCTGTCATACTGAGCCTTTTGGTGCTGTTTGTTTGCACCACTGTTCAGGGCTGCATCCTTGAAAGCACGTGACAACCGAACAGCAATCAGCTTGGCATATTCGGCTGGTGAACCAGGTGTGGGGGAAGTCACAGCTGGACTACAGTTCAACACAATATCGAGCGGCAAGTTCGGTTCTCTGCCATGAACCAGAAAGAAGGGGGAAAATCCAGTGCTCGTATGAACACTTGAGTTGTAGGCGAGTTCAACTTGTGGCAAGTACTGATCCCACTCACCTCCAGAATGCGATATATACTTTGCAAGCTGATCTTTCAGCGTCCTGTTCAGTCTCTCTACCATACCATCGGACTGTGCATGATATGGAGATGTGCGTGTTTTGGCAATACCCAATAAGGCGCAGAGATGCTTAATGAGGTCTGATTCAAACTGCCGTCCTTGGTCCGTGTGAATTGACTGCGGCAAGCCATGTTGTCTTATGTAGTCTTCAAAAATGCACTTTGCCACAGTAGTGGCACGCTGATCCTTCAATGGAAAGAGGTTAACATATCGTGTAAAATAGTCCATTACTGCCAGAACATACCTGTTACCTTGTGTGGTGACCGGCAGCTCAGTGATGTCTGCAGCAATCTTTTGGAAAGGTCTCTCTACTTGAATGGGCTGTAGCGGGGCTCTTTCATGTGGAGTGGGAGATCCACGTGTTTGGCATGGCCAGCATTCTGTACAAAACTTGTGAATGTCACGGGACATATATGGCCAGTAACAGATGCGTCTGGCCCTCAGCAGTGTGCGCTCCGCGCCTTGGTGACCACTAAATGGGTTACCATGCAGTGTTGCAAGAGCTGTGGGGATGAGAGTTGCGGGAAGAACAACTTGGAAGGAAGCAGGTGCACATGGGCCTGCTTTGATCTTCCTGCACAGGATCCCATGCCGAAGTACCAATCTGGGGAACTCATGCCAAAGTTTCCGCAAGGTGGAAGAGGAGTGTTTCAAGTGGCCTATCGGTGGTTTGGACGCACTGCCCTCCAGCCATGCGATGACTTCACTGAGACATCCATCCTCCCTCTGCTGGTCCCGCAACTTTACCAAGTCCACTGACAAAGTGTGACGGACTTCAGAGAAAAGTGGGGCAATGTTGTCATTCCTGTCACTGTCAACAGGGGCAATCCTGTCTCTGGAGGTGATAGTCGAGATAACACACTGAACAGCTTTGCTTTGAGTGTCAGTGTTGGGCCGACGGGACATGGCATCTGCATTGGCGTGTTGTTTACCTTCCCGGTGTACGATGTTGTAGTCATATACATCCAGCTCGAGTATCCATCGACTGCGTCTGCCAGTCGGATCATTATCCACTGAAGATTTCTTTAGACTCAGGAGGGGCTTATGATCTGTGACCACTGTAAAAGAGCTACCGGACAAGAAGTGTTTAAAGTGCCTCACAGACCAAACAACTGCCCAAAGTTCCCGGTCAAAAGTAGACCACCTTCTTTCAGAAGAGCTGAGTGTATGACTTGCATAGGCTATGACGCGTTCCTTATTGTCTTGTCTTTGAGCCAGCACTGAGCCAATATTATCCTGTGACGCGTCTGTGTACAACAAGAAGGGCTGGGTGAAGATGGGATGTGCCACTACAGGTGGGCAAGTGAGAGCATGTTTCAATGACTGAAAAGCATCGTCACATTCAACAGTCCAACTGAATATTGCCCCTTTTTGGGTGAGAGCATGTAGTGGGGCAGCAATGAAAGAGAAGTTCCTGACAAACCTACGGTAGTAGGAACACAATCCAATAAATGCCCTCACCTCTGTAGTTGTTCTGGGTGTAGGCCATCCACGAACCTTTTCAAGGTTCCTTGCATCAGGCTGGAGTCCAGAACTGGAGACCACATGCCCCAGGAAGGTGACCTGTGGTTGAGCTATTTGGCACTTCCTGGCTTTCAACTTGAGACCAGCAGCACGGAACCGGCTGAACACCTCTCCAAGGCTTTGTAGGTGGTCCGCAAAGGAGCGACTGAACACAAGGACATCATCCAGGTAAATTAAACATTCCTTCCAATGCAGGCCATGGAGCACCAGCTCCATCAGTCTCTGAAAAGTGGGTGGAGCATTAGTGAGGCCCATGGGCATAACTTTAAATTGATATAGGCCACTGCCTGTGGTGAACGCAGTTTTCTCCTTGTCATGTGGATCAAGCTTGACCTGCCAATATCCACTTGATAAGTCCATTGTACTGAACCAGCACGCACCGGACAGGCTGTCAAGTGCATCTGCAGGGCGTGGCAGGGGGTATGAATCTCTAATGGTCACTGCATTCAACTTCCTGTAATCAATACAGAATCTGTAGCTGGCATCTTTTTTTCGGACAAGAACAACAGGCGAGGACCAGGGGCTACAACTTTCCTCAATGATGTCCTGTGAAAGGAGCAGCTGCACCTGCCTGTCTATCTCCATTCTCATGTTGGGCGAGGTTCTGTATGCTCTCTGTTTGATGGGTGGAACCTCTCTGGTTTTGATGCAATGTTGGACTACGTCAGTGCGTCCATAGTCATGGTCATTAGCACTGAAAATGTCACTGTAAGTCAGCAGTAAAGTTTCAAGCTGCCGTCGCTGCTCAGGAGTAAGTTCTGCCTGATTAAGGTCAACATTTGGGACTGACTGTTGAGGAGAGGGCCCTGTGGTCGAAGCAACTGTGGCCACCTTAGCTTCTACTACACAGTAGTCATTGTTACTGTCTGTTCCTAGTGGATGGAAATCTCCTAGCCTAGTGTCACCTGGAACCTGGAGGTCAGCATTAGTTGGGTTCATAACCCTAACATAAATCAGCCCTGCCTGTACAGGAGCAAGCGTACGTGCCACTAACAGACCTTGGTAGCCTGGTGGATCTGGCTCTAGAATACCCGTATAATCGGCTTCAACCTCAGGCATGCCAACAGCTGGCTGAACCTTAGCTAGAAGGGTCATCTGTGACATGGCAGGAACTAAGACAGGAGCTAGGGTGACAGCGCTGCAGCTCAGAAGAACTGTCTCCGTAGCGCACAGGAGGGGGACACTAGTGCGATTCCCTACCTTGAAAATACCTTCACCCAAGTCAACAACAGCATGATGCAGTAGTAGGAAGTCCCAACCTAAGATCACCGGCTGTGTAATGTTCCTGATTACCTGGACTGTGTGGGTGAAAACCTCATTGCAGAGCCTAATGGTGATGGAAAGTGTGCCAAGGTTGTCTAAATAGTCACCAGTCACTGACCTAGGAAAGAGTTGAGAGCGCTGCATGGGTTTTGTTCTGAGAGATGGAATAGACATTCTAAAGGCCTCACTAATCAGTGATATGTCTGAACCTGTGTCCAGGTATACTTTAGTGGCAACGTTCTCTATAACTGTCATCACATAACGTGTTGGGGTTCTGCAAGAGGGTGGCAACACCTGTCGTGGGGCCTCATCACCCGCAGCAGCAGACACTTGGCCCTCAGCATCTGCTACCACTCTTTTCCCGAATCAGAGGGATCTTCCGTGAAACTCACACGATTGCTCCTTTCCCTATTCACGAGGTATCGTTCTCTGGCTGAGCGTGCTTGGGGTGAGTCATAGCTGGGTTTGCTAGTGTAATGTGGAGGAGAATAAGAGGCATGTCTAGAGGAGCCACCTCGGGGCGTTTCCCGTCCCCTGTAGAGGTCAGGTGAGTGGCGCCTGTCCGGGCTGTAGTTTCTGTAATGACCATAGCTGCTGGCAGAGTGGTAGTCACGCTGACGATATGGAGAAGGTGGAGGTGTAGGGGAGCAGTGTCCGTCACGGCGCGAATACCTGGGGCTCAGAGGATCGCCGTATGACCTGCTGGATCCGTGGTAGTTAGGTGCAGAGGAGTAGGTACCCCGTTCAGGAGACAGAGATGGGGAGCGTTGAGAACGTTCTCTCCCACGCTCATGTCTGAGTTCGGGTACAGGGTTATATTCACGTCCGGAAAAACCAGCACGGGGAACACCGAAACTGGTGGAGGGCTGACGATGTCGCCCAAGCTGAGTGACTTCCAATTTAAGTGCACGAACATCATCTGAAAGCTGTTTAACAACATCAATAAGGTCTGGAGATGGGTCTGAGTGACGTTTGCTATGTTTGGTGGATACCATAGCTGAGAGTGGTTCACCCTGTGATGCAAGGGAAGTGGTAGGTGTAGGTGTTTGTGAAAACATTGGTGGAGGAAGGAGTTTTAAGGCTTCCTGTGCACGTTCCCACTTACATGCAACAGCCAATGCATCTTCCAGTGTGGCAGCACCATGTTCATGGCATTTTGCTTGAAGAATGGGATCCAGACCAGCAATAAATCTTCTGAAACGTTCCATTGTAATAGCTGGCTTACCGTAGTTAGGGAATGCTTCCAACACCAGCCTTGTAATTTCTGCCGCATAGACCTCTAAAGGCTCCTTGGGCGCACGCTGTCGGGCATTTACAAAAGTCTGAAAGTGAAGCAAAAATTCCTTCCGCCCAAAAACCTCATTTAGCTTAGCTGCACAATCCTCATAATCCTGCTGCACCTCTGGTGGCAAAGACAGCCAATAGGCTAATGCATCTCCACTAAGACGTGTTGGAAGAATAATGGCAATATCTGGTGGCTGTCCATCTGCACAAGCTCTAACTGCTAGCTCCAGTCTAGTTTTCCACAGAGAAAAACTTTCTTTATCCTTACCATCTCCGTGAAAATATGGCGGCAACTCAACCCTGTAATGCACCACAGTCTTTGTTGTTGCGTCTCGTTGGGCCGCGCTGCGCGCACCGACATTTTGAAGCAGATCGTTATCCTCGCGATCATTAACAAACGACTGCAGCGACATACTCATGCACTAAGTATCCTACGACTATCAAAAAAATTAAAATAGATAAGCTATTTACCTCAGGCAGCGCCCGTGTAACTGTGCAAGAGCCCGTGTTAATACACAAACAACTCACAGAGTGCACATGCACACTGCAGCCATTTTCCGCGCAGAACCGAGTTGAATGCCTTGGCGAATTATTCCGAAGATAAAGAAACACCGCTGCCACCAGCCTGTAACCCTTGTTTCTTGATGAGTGGGTAGCGTGTGCCAGTCTCCCTCTCGGACTGTGGGTAGTAAGCGGGCTACAGTTTTTGTAACGATTACGTTTAATAATCACCAACACGGCAGCACAACACCTTCCAACTTCTTCTCCCAGCCGCTCACCACCGTTCCCCTCTAAACCCGTCCCCCTGTGTACCCGGGCAGTTAGGAACTAATAAAACGGATAACCAAGAGAACATACTGAACCTAAATATAACACACGTAAATATAACCGAAATAATAAAGTGCTGTAACTGATTATAAATAAAATAAAATAAATTAATATTAAATCTGATCATTCAACATAACATTGTAATGTAAAATAAATATACATTAACCTCAATAAAATTACTGCAAAGCATAATAATAATATAACATAAATCAGTGACATACACTTAATTAAAATAATCCAAAAATAATGTGCACAGTAAATACGGTTACAGTGTCTTAAGGGCAATTCTTAAGGGCAATTCTTAAGGGTATTTCAAGCAAAAATGGAGCACTCCTAGTAATAAAATAATGACTTGAATTACACCATGATAATTATCAATATCGTTTGATATGATCATGATAAAAATATTTTTGCTATATCGCACAGCCTTAATGGATGCTACCACAGTGGCTTTGCTAACTAGCTAATAACTAGTAACCCATAGGAAGCAAGCTGAACAGTCGTTTGAGCAGACAGTAATATCTGATGACGCACAAAGTCTTTAAGTGTCAAGTCTTGTTAACTACATGGAAGCTATATTATCAGCAAGAAGGTCTTTGCCTAGTTACCATAGTTTTGGTAGTGAGTCGGCTAGATAGTCAGCTAACTGATGGAAACGTTTAACCAGCAGCAAAACAACCACAAACAACCATGCGGGTCCCACAGTAAAATCTTTGTGCAGTAATTGACAGTCAATAGTGTGTCTAGCAGAAACATTAACAAACAAAATAATAAATAATAGATAGCACTGTTATTACACTGGGATACTAAAGATTTTTAACTTAATGACATAACAGGTACTACAACGATTCCGTTCTGCGAGTTCGCTTTGGCTTCCGCTTTAAGACGTGTTGGACAAGGGCGTGGCTTTCGCGGTACGAATGGGCCGGGTTGGATGTGGGCGGGGTTGGATGTCCAACCCCGCCCTCCTGCAGGATGCAGCCAGACATACTTGAAGAAATTAGCCGTGGTAGATAAAGATCCTGACTTGTCGCACGCAATCACAATGTAGCGAGTAACGGTAAGCGTCCGTTCAAATGTAGTGGAGTAAAGAGTACATATATTCAGTCACAAATGTAGTGGAGTAGAGAGTAAAAGTTGCTTATATTTTTGATACTCAGTACAAGTACAAAGTAGCCAAAAAAATACTTAAGTACAGTAACGAAGTCCATTTACTCAAGTACTTTACACCACTGACACAAAGTGTAGCTTCTATCCCGAGCACAATCCACATTATTACTTAAAAGCTTATTGACCCTCTGATTCTGCTATCACTTATCAGTAATTTCAAGTAAACATTATGTGTGTTGTATTTGTATGATGAAACCAATCTTTGAGCTCAGTATGAAATAACTGAAATAAACACACAGTCATTCAAACTTGGGCACTTTTTAATTTTGTTTTGTCTTTCAATAAAAACTGCAGCATCAAATCTGATCTGCTTGCCATTCTTGCCTAAAAACAAATGCTGGGGTTATCAAAAACTATGTTATATAGCTATATTCCAGATTTATCACATCTCGGAGCTCCGAGGAACCTCCTTCCCCATACATATCCCTCTTTCCCACTATTCCCTCAAATACTGTTACATTTGTGTTTTTTCCACTCACACCCTGTCTTGATCATGCTCTGACTGCATGGCATCCATATGCATGGCAAATTATTTTACAGTCTTATCTTATATAGTAGGACATGAACATTGAATTTGATAGTTATCTTTTATTTTCACTTCTGAACACAACGCACGAACAGGAAGGAATCGTTTGCATTTGCAACCAACCCCTCCGCAAAAGCCCCAGCGGAAAACTGGCCGCGGACCGGGGTGGGAATCCCCAAGCTGGAAGGCAGTACTGCTTCATGTTCACATTAGCTAGCTAGCTAGTTAGCATGGATTCAGAATGCACTGTACTACAACTATAAAGGACGTAACGTGACACAGAAAAACAATTACTAACTGGCAATGCAGGTTAGCATTACTTTAGATGACAACTTTACCTGTTACTTACCAGAAGAGTTGCCTATACGTTAGCCGAATGACAGCAGGCAGAAGCCGGCGCATTTTTCAGTAATATACCGGAGTTAAACTTAATTACACACTTTTAACACAAACACTGGCAGCTATAAACTCATAGGACAATGGAAAGGACATTAGACAATGGAAGACTGGAAAGAGGTTGCCTGGTCAGATGAGTCTCAATTCACTGCTGCAACATCCAGATGGTAGGGCCAGAATTTAGTGTAAGCAAAATTTTATTTGCACACTTTGGGGCCCTTAGTGCCAACTGAGCAATGTTTAAATGCCACAGCCTACCTGAGTATTGTTGCTGACCATGTCCATCCCTTTATGACCACAGTGTACCCAGCTTCTAATAGCTACTGCAGCAGGGTAACGTGCCATGTCACAGAGCTCATATCATCTCAGACTGGTTTCTTGAACATGAAAATAAGTTCACTGTACTCAAATGGCCTCCACAGTCACTAGATTTCAATAAAGCACCTATGGAATGGGAGATTTGGATGGATGGATGGATTTGCAACAGAAGAGTCGCTTATACGTTAGCCGAATGACAGCAGGCAGAAACTGGCGCGTTTTTCAGTAATATACCGGAGTTAAACTTATTTACACACTTTTAACACAAACACTGGCAGCTATTAACTCATAGGTGGTAGTAAAGCTGAAATTAAAATAAGGCAACACTTATTTTGATACTTTTTTTGTTTGTTCTTTTTCTTAACCGTTCCTTCCTCCTATTCCTAAGTCTACAGGCAGAGTTAAAAAATGACATTAGGCTATCAAAGAGGGATGTAGAAAGAAAAATTGCATTGGAGGCTAAGCATGACAGTAAAGGTTTCTTCCAATATTTTAACTCCAAGAGAGCACTAAAAGCTGAAATCACTAATTTACAGGATAGTAAGGGCCTTATAATTGATAACGAAATTGATATGGTAAATGAGTTTAATGATTATTTTTCAAGGGTGTTCACAATAGAGAACACAAGTAACTTACCACCAATTAATACGAATACAGCATCGTCTATGACCAATATATGTATAACTGAGGTTGATGTGATACTAAGCCTAGCTAAACTCAAAATAAATAAATCACAGGGGCCTGATGGCATCTTACCTTTAGTCTTGAAAGAGATGAGGGATATTATTAGCCAACCTTTGACTTTAATATTCCAGAAATCGTTATCTGCGGGTGTGGTACCATCAGATTGGAAGCATGCTAATATAACACCCATATTCAAAAAAGGGGATAGAAGTAATCTGGCAAACTATAGGCCAATCAGTTTAATGATCCTGGCCTGAGCGATTTTTTGTGTTGAAGAAAACGAGCGAAGGGAAGTGCTGTGGCATAACTGCAGAGGTGTAAAGAGTACCTGAAAACCATACTTGAGTAAGAGTACAGATACCTTACTGTATAAATTACTCCATTACAAGTTACAAGTCACCAATTCCAATAAGACTTGAGTAAAAGTCGTAAAGTATCCAATTTTAAAAGAACTTAAGTATTTTACTCGTACTGAATGTAGGCTCAAAGAACACCAAGAAATGTGGAAAACAAGGAACTATTTATTTATGAGGCTTTATTTCCTAATATAGACATTAAATTGAACACGTCAATGTTTCACTAATCACTTATGTTGTTATGTTCTTATGTTCTTATGTTCTTATGTTTCAAAATGGCAGAAGAAGAAAATAGAACAAAAAGTCAGTCTCAGTCAAACTCAAATGTTCAAAAAAAAGGTAAAACAATAAAAAAACTAATAAAAAAACAAATTCAGAGCTGACTTTAATGGTGTCTTAAGGGCAATTCTTAAGGGCAATTATCTTTTATTTTCACTTCTGAACACAACGCACGAACAGGAAGGAATCGTTTGCATTTGCAACCAACCCCTCCGCAAAAGCCCCAGCGGAAAACTGGCCGCGGACCGGGGTGGGAATCCCCAAGCTGGAAGGCAGTACTGCTTCATGTTCACATTAGCTAGCTAGCTAGTTAGCATGGATTCAGAATGCACTGTACTACAACTATAAAGGACGTAACGTGACACAGAAAAACAATTACTAACTGGCAATGCAGGTTAGCATTACTTTAAATGACAACTTTACCTGTTACTTACCAGAAGAGTTGCCTATACGTTAGCCGAATGACAGCAGGCAGAAGCCGGCGCATTTTTCAGTAATATACCGGAGTTAAACTTAATTACACACTTTTAACACAAACACTGGCAGCTATAAACTCATAGGACAATGGAAAGGACATTAGACAATGGAAGACTGGAAAGAGGTTGCCTGGTCAGATGAGTCTCAATTCACTGCTGCAACATCCAGATGGTAGGGCCAGAATTTAGTGTAAGCAAAATTTTATTTGCACACTTTGGGGCCCTTAGTGCCAACTGAGCAATGTTTAAATGCCACAGCCTACCTGAGTATTGTTGCTGACCATGTCCATCCCTTTATGACCACAGTGTACCCAGCTTCTAATAGCTACTGCAGCAGGGTAACGTGCCATGTCACAGAGCTCATATCATCTCAGACTGGTTTCTTGAACATGAAAATAAGTTCACTGTACTCAAATGGCCTCCACAGTCACTAGATTTCAATAAAGCACCTATGGAATGGGAGATTTGGATGGATGGATGGATTTGCAACAGAAGAGTCGCTTATACGTTAGCCGAATGACAGCAGGCAGAAACTGGCGCGTTTTTCAGTAATATACCGGAGTTAAACTTATTTACACACTTTTAACACAAACACTGGCAGCTATTAACTCATAGGTGGTAGTAAAGCTGAAATTAAAATAAGGCAACACTTATTTTGATACTTTTTTTGTTTGTTCTTTTTCTTAACCGTTCCTTCCTCCTATTCCTCTGTCTCTGCTTATTGACGTTTAGGAGAGAGTGCCAAACATAAATTAACGATGCAAGATTTTCAAACCAAGACAGACAAAGCACAAAAGAGACAACAAAGACACAAATATTGTATATATGTTTTATTGTAAAGCTCATATCCTAGCATATCTTATCCTAGCATATCTACAAACAAATTTACTTTTGTATAGCACAATATCACATTACACCGTCTCAAAGAGCTTTACAGCATCCCCACCCAAAGCCCCCAGTGAGTAAGCCATACATAGGCGACAGTGGCAAGGAAAAACTCCCTATTAGGAAGAAACCTTGGGAGGGACCAGACTCAAAGGGGGAGCCCATCCTCCAGGGGCCGGCAGGGAGAGTCAACTTATCTAACTTACCTACCTTAGCTTATCTAACTTACCTACCTTAGCTTATCTAACTGAAGTACCAACACTTAAACGACATCTCTATTAATACGCCGTCCCCGGCCGTAGCCCATTATTAATCCATTACTCCTGGCGGATTGCTGAGGCTGCCCCTGGCCCCTCTCAGGTCGCCGGTCACTGGAGCCATCGAAGTCCGTGCTTCGCCGTCCCCGGCCATAGCCCATTAGTCCAGCAGTATTCTGTTTAAAGACAAGGAGAGGTTATTGATATTGTATTGAACCTCTGTGGGTATTAAAGGTATATCCACAAGCAAGCCAGCAATAGTCCTAATTCACACTGTGGTGTACGCGAAACACCCCCCCTCCTAAGCGGCAGCATATACGATTCCATCCAGCACCCTCCCTTAGCACGCCATATTGCACGAGCCCAACTACCCATCCTAAAACAAACACACACATACATACACAAAGAAAATTAAAAAGGGCACTTCCCCATCTTCCACGAGAGCCACCCATAGGGTCTGGTCAGCTAACTGGCAGAGAGAGTGTTATGCCAAAAAAGGCATCCCTGTCGAAGAATGCATGCCTGTCTCTAAATGACCGATTGGTCACTGATCTGAAACGAGTTGAGCTACTTTGTCGAGTTAGGCTACCGTAGTGCTAATCGATAGCCCTAACCCTTACCCTAACCCACCAAACCCACCCCCCCTAAAACCCTAACCCTCAAAAAAAAAACCTAAAACCCCAACCCTAACCCCCAAAAAACCCCTAAAAGCTCAACTAGTCAGAACACCGGCATGCATTCTGCGGCAGGGATGCCTTTTTCGGAGTAATGCATGTTATACTCTAATTCAAGTGTTCTAATAGTCTCTTAATCTAGGGCTTTACCTTCGGCATGTAACACTTCCTCCGCGTCTTATCTATCCTTTCCGTTTCCTTACTTGTTATTTTAATTTTGATAATAATTTTAATTTTGATCTTGATTACTTTAATTTCGTTTCTCTCCATTTTACAGAAGACTTCAAAACGCAGTCACTCGTTAAAGCGCTGGAAAGAAGTTTGAGAAAAGAAGCACATGTGATTCAAAAGTAATCAAGCTGTTGTCACGGATGCCCATTCGTACCATAACTGACAATACGATCCTATGCAGGTCGTCGGCGACTTTCGGCCGCGATCGGCTCCTACTGACCGGTCGTAGGTCCGATTCGGCCGTAAGCAGGGTTGCCAACTCTGACGCATCTGGCGTGACACTCACGCTTTCAAACTGAAACGCTCACAGCAAGAAATCTTACGGCGAATATCTATTAATCCATTTAAACCTAAAATTGCCTACATGAAAAGCGTTGGGGCAGTTTGTAAATAGTCTGCAGGGTTTGCAAGGTAATAAAACTGTTATATACATGTAAATATATGTGTGTAGACTTGTCTCGAATTCAAAATCTCACGCCAACGCCAACTCGATCATTCGCTGTCTAAAGCTATACGCGCTGCAATGTCTTGTAGTACTTATTTTATGTGCATTCGCGCTGTTATGACAAGAAATCACTGTGCATTTTAGCTACAAATTAGCCACATAAATGTTAAAATGCAGGGTAATTTTTCGTCATAACAGCGTGGACGCACATAAAATAAATAGGCATTTGCGCTGCTATAACGAGGAATTGCCGCGCGTGTACGGGGAATGCGTAGGGGAGACCGGGTATGGTTGTAACACTTTTTGCTTTACCACCTATAACTCGATCACTGAATTTTTGAGCTAGAGATTTACATTTTTTCTATTAAGTACCTGTAGAAAAGGCTGTTAAATGAGCGGTTTGTTTAATTGTGCAGTGTTTTGAGCAGGCATTATTTCGGCCATTGGAGGCGTCACGCAGGACCCCAGGTTGGTTTTTTTCTTCTCTTCTTCGCTTTCCTTTAGGCTGGATGCAGAGTTCAACGTAGTTATACAAAGTTTTGTTGGGTTTATGGTGTAGTTGTGCGTGCATGCTGAGTAAGTATGCAGTTCATTCGTACCGCAACTATGCTTTGTAACCGGAGCAAATGTTTATTGTTTTATGCGTTTGTAATTTAAAATAAACATATCGCGCTGATCGCAGTTCGCTGCGTTAATGCCGCTCAGTTTTGAGTATTGTATGTTTATTTGCGTTTTGTAATACAAATGGTTAATATAATTTAATATCTATATTTGTTTAATGTTTGTAAAACTATGTTACCCGTGAGCGGTAGTTATATGTTGATTCCTATGTTCTTATTTCTGTTTCAGTAAACCACAATTGCATATTTCCCCAACGAGTATCCGGACTGTTTTATTGGTGGTGTGTTAATGCGCTACTATCCAACTATAGGATAACCTGTCAAAAGTAGGCAAACAAACCCAGTGTTCTGATCGGACACTCTGTAAAGGTTACCACCGGGAGAGAATCGGCGTCCCTTTTTTTTTAAACGACACTCTTCTACATGGTCCTTCGAGCCGGATAGGGTAAGTTTTACAGCAGTAATGATGGATGACAGAGAAAAGGATCTTGTCCTGAGTCAGGGGAGGCCTCGTAGAACAATTCGTCCTCCATGCTACCTAGACGAATATGAGACAGGCCATCATTACAGACAAAGAGGATTACCTGCATCATATCACCACCCTGATGCAAGAGAATATATGACGGATAGTTTCTCGGCGCATGACCAGCAGAGAAATGAACACTCATCACCTGGTAGTGTCCCAGAATGGGTGAAGACACTCAGGGAAGAGAACGATCAGCTGAGGAGAGATATTCGTGAACTAATTGAGTGGCGTGCATCGCAGACTTCTCCAACTCATATCCAGTCAGCTGCTCCTAGGCAGAGCCAAGATGATGAGGAAAGAGCCTCAACCTCATCCAGTATCGGCACCCCAATCTCCCAATATGGAGTCATGATGTCAGGCGATCAGTGGGATCCATGTCACGCAGGCCAACAGTCAAATCCAGTGCCTTGGGAGCATTGAGAGCCGTCAGTATGTGAGGGAGAAGAGGTAAATGAGATTGTGGAGCGGGTCAGGGATATTGCATTGCCACATAAGCAGTACCTTCATTCATCTGGTTATGGACCACACCAGTCCCGACGGTCATCTCGCCATGTGACTCCTGAACGCCATCATGGTAACTCATTAAACAAGCCGCTCATTTAACAGCCTTTTCTACAGTACCCACATTTGTTTGCTACAAACTGCACCAAGTCAAACCTCTGCAAGAATATCACAGACCTGGTGAGTTCATGACAAATAGGCCTACATGGTGCTCCTTTGTTACAACCTGCCCCACTACCGGGGTAGGATGTAACACGTGTTGCGGTAAGTTGCAACAGTTAGACAAAAGAAGCAAAAACACTGGCCACACTGTGCTATATGGTTCAAAAAGAAGTTTTTGAAGACTGACCATAACTCATATATCCACTAGTGTGCTAGAACAAACTTTCTTAATGGTATGTATGCTTAATCAATACTCTACTACAATGCATCTGAGCAAAAAAAACATCCAAGTCAAATAAAAATAATGTGTGTGTGTGTGTGTGTGCGTGTTCTTAATCGGTCACAATGCTGACAAATGAATCTTGGTAACCCTGCAGTACAGGCTTGGTGGGCCCAGATACTGTCAGTCTATAATACAGGTCTGCCGCCTGAGTCAAATATTCTGCCAGCACCTTCTCCTGCACCTCAGAGAAGACTTTGTCGCTGCTGTGGTAACCTTCACTGGGAAGATCACTGGACCCCTGGTCTCTCAGCTTCTGCAGTGATTTGCAGTATCTGCTCAGTGTTACATGGCAGATCCCGTGTGCCTTCGCAACTGACCTGACTGACTTGCCCTTCCTTGTGACCTCATCAGATGCTTTTTTAAAAACACTGGCAGGCACACCTCTTTCAGTCTTTCTTTTCTACTGTCTAGACATTCTGTAAAATTATTAAAATCAAGAAAGTGTCCTTATTTGTATGTAAGGGGATGGTTGTAACACTTAAAGATGTGTTACAACCCAGCCCAGCCCTCTTAGCTATTGCACCTTCCTCTGTTGATCTGAGTGCTGTTACTGGACTGATCATTAAGCAGTGAGGCAGATTGCACCACCAACTACAGAGTAAATGAACAGATAGACTGGAAATACACTCACTGGCCACTCTATTAGGTATACCTGTTCACCTGTCTGTATGTCAGCAGCACAATGTATAAAATCATGCAGATCAAAGTCATGCTCATATCAAACACCAGAATGGGGATTTAAGTGACTTTGAAGGTCACATTGTTCTTGGTGTTAGGTGGACTGGTATGAGTATTTCAGGATATGCTGATCGACTGGTATTTTCACCATCTTTAGGGTTTACAGAGAATGGGCCGAAAAAGAAAAAACATCCAGTGAGCTGTGGTTCTCTGGGAAAAAATGCCTTGTTGATGGCAGACGTCAGGGACAGACTGGCTCTAGGTGATAGAAAGGCAAGAGTAACTCAACAACTCGTTACCACCAAGGTATGCAGAAGAGCATCTGTGAATGCACAACACATCCAACTCTGAAGCTGATGGGCTACAGCAGCGGAAGACCACACCAGGTGCCACTCCTGTCAGCTACAAACAGGAAACTGAGGCTACAGCGGGCACGGGCTCACCGAAATTAGACAATGGAAGACTGGAAAGAGGTTGCCTGGTCAGATGAGTCTCAATTCACTGCTGCAACATCCAGATGGTAGGGCCAGAATTTAGTGTAAGCAAAATTTTATTTGCACACTTTGGGGCCCTTAGTGCCAACTGAGCAATGTTTAAATGCCACAGCCTACCTGAGTATTGTTGCTGACCATGTCCATCCCTTTATGACCACAGTGTACCCAGCTTCTAATAGCTACTGCAGCAGGGTAACGTGCCATGTCACAGAGCTCATATCATCTCAGACTGGTTTCTTGAACATGAAAATAAGTTCACTGTACTCAAATGGCCTCCACAGTCACTAGATTTCAATAGAGCACCTATGGAATGGGAGATTTGGATGGATGGATGGATGGATTTGCAACAGAAGAGTCGCTTATACGTTAGCCGAATGACAGCAGGCAGAAACTGGCGCGTTTTTCAGTAATATACCGGAGTTAAACTTATTTACACACTTTTAACACAAACACTGGCAGCTATTAACTCATAGGTGGTAGTAAAGCTGAAATTAAAATAAGACAACACTTATTTTGATACTTTTTTTGTTTGTTCTTTTTCTTAACCGTTCCTTCCTCCTATTCCTCTGTCTCTGCTTATTGACGTTTAGGAGAGAGTGCCAAACATAAATTAACGATGCAAGATTTTCAAACCAAGACAGACAAAGCACAAAAGAGACAACAAAGACACAAATATTGTATATATGTTTTATTGTAAAGCTCATATCCTAGCATATCTTATCCTAGCATATCTACAAACAAATTTACTTTTGTATAGCACGATATCACATTACACCGTCTCAAAGAGCTTTACAGCATCCCCACCCAAAGCCCCCAGTGAGTAAGCCATACATAGGCGACAGTGGCAAGGAAAAACTCCCTATTAGGAAGAAACCTTGGGAGGGACCAGACTCAAAGGGGGAGCCCATCCTCCAGGGGCTGGCAGGGAGAGTCAACTTATCTAACTTACCTACCTTAGCTTATCTAACTTACCTACCTTAGCTTATCTAACTGAAGTACCAACACTTAAACGACATCTCTATTAATACGCCGTCCCCGGCCGTAGCCCATTATTAATCCATTACTCCTGGCGGATTGCTGAGGCTGCCCCTGGCCCCTCTCAGGTCGCCGGTCACTGGAGCCATCGAAGTCCGTGCTTCGCCGTCCCCGGCCATAGCCCATTAGTCCAGCAGTATTCTGTTTAAAGACAAGGAGAGGTTATTGATATTGTATTGAACCTCTGTGGGTATTAAAGGTATATCCACAAGCAAGCCAGCAATAGTCCTAATTCACACTGTGGTGTACGCGAAACACCCCCCCTCCTAAGCGGCAGCATATACGATTCCATCCAGCACCCTCCCTTAGCACGCCATATTGCACGAGCCCAACTACCCATCCTAAAACAAACACACACATACATACACAAAGAAAATTAAAAAGGGCACTTCCCCATCTTCCACGAGAGCCACCCATAGGGTCTGGTCAGCTAACTGGCAGAGAGAGTGTTATGCCAAAAAAGGCATCCCTGTCGAAGAATGCATGCCTGTCTCTAAATGACCGATTGGTCACTGATCTGAAACGAGTTGAGCTACTTTGTCGAGTTAGGCTACCGTAGTGCTAATCGATAGCCCTAACCCTTACCCTAACCCACCAAACCCACCCCCCCTAAAACCCTAACCCTCAAAAAAAAAACCTAAAACCCCAACCCTAACCCCCAAAAAACCCCTAAAAGCTCAACTAGTCAGAACACCGGCATGCATTCTGCGGCAGGGATGCCTTTTTCGGCGTAATGCATGTTATACTCTAATTCAAGTGTTCTAATAGTCTCTTAATCTAGGGCTTTACCTTCGGCATGTAACACTTCCTCCGCGTCTTATCTATCCTTTCCGTTTCCTTACTTGTTATTTTAATTTTGATAATAATTTTAATTTTGATCTTGATTACTTTAATTTCGTTTCTCTCCATTTTACAGAAGACTTCAAAACGCAGTCACTCGTTAAAGCGCTGGAAAGAAGTTTGAGAAAAGAAGCACATGTGATTCAAAAGTAATCAAGCTGTTGTCACGGATGCCCATTCGTACCATAACTGACAATACGATCCTATGCAGGTCGTCGGCGACTTTCGGCCGCGATCGGCTCCTACTGACCGGTCGTAGGTCCGATTCGGCCGTAAGCAGGGTTGCCAACTCTGACGCATCTGGCGTGACACTCACGCTTTCAAACTGAAACGCTCACAGCAAGAAATCTTACGGCGAATATCTATTAATCCATTTAAACCTAAAATTGCCTACATGAAAAGCGTTGGGGCAGTTTGTAAATAGTCTGCAGGGTTTGCAAGGTAATAAAACTGTTATATACATGTAAATATATGTGTGTAGACTTGTCTCGAATTCAAAATCTCACGCCAACGCCAACTCGATCATTCGCTGTCTAAAGCTATACGCGCTGCAATGTCTTGTAGTACTTATTTTATGTGCATTCGCGCTGTTATGACAAGAAATCACTGTGCATTTTAGCTACAAATTAGCCACATAAATGTTAAAATGCAGGGTAATTTTTCGTCATAACAGCGTGGACGCACATAAAATAAATAGGCATTTGCGCTGCTATAACGAGGAATTGCCGCGCGTGTACGGGGAATGCGTAGGGGAGACCGGGTATGGTTGTAACACTTTTTGCTTTACCACCTATAACTCGATCACTGAATTTTTGAGCTAGAGATTTACATTTTTTCTATTAAGTACCTGTAGAAAAGGCTGTTAAATGAGCGGTTTGTTTAATTGTGCAGTGTTTTGAGCAGGCATTATTTCGGCCATTGGAGGCGTCACGCAGGACCCCAGGTTGGTTTTTTTCTTCTCTTCTTCGCTTTCCTTTAGGCTGGATGCAGAGTTCAACGTAGTTATACAAAGTTTTGTTGGGTTTATGGTGTAGTTGTGCGTGCATGCTGAGTAAGTATGCAGTTCATTCGTACCGCAACTATGCTTTGTAACCGGAGCAAATGTTTATTGTTTTATGCGTTTGTAATTTAAAATAAACATATCGCGCTGATCGCAGTTCGCTGCGTTAATGCCGCTCAGTTTTGAGTATTGTATGTTTATTTGCGTTTTGTAATACAAATGGTTAATATAATTTAATATCTATATTTGTTTAATGTTTGTAAAACTATGTTACCCGTGAGCGGTAGTTATATGTTGATTCCTATGTTCTTATTTCTGTTTCAGTAAACCACAATTGCATATTTCCCCAACGAGTATCCGGACTGTTTTATTGGTGGTGTGTTAATGCGCTACTATCCAACTATAGGATAACCTGTCAAAAGTAGGCAAACAAACCCAGTGTTCTGATCGGACACTCTGTAAAGGTTACCACCGGGAGAGAATCGGCGTCCCTTTTTTTTTAAACGACACTCTTCTACATGGTCCTTCGAGCCGGATAGGGTAAGTTTTACAGCAGTAATGATGGATGACAGAGAAAAGGATCTTGTCCTGAGTCAGGGGAGGCCTCGTAGAACAATTCGTCCTCCATGCTACCTAGACGAATATGAGACAGGCCATCATTACAGACAAAGAGGATTACCTGCATCATATCACCACCCTGATGCAAGAGAATATATGACGGATAGTTTCTCGGCGCATGACCAGCAGAGAAATGAACACTCATCACCTGGTAGTGTCCCAGAATGGGTGAAGACACTCAGGGAAGAGAACGATCAGCTGAGGAGAGATATTCGTGAACTAATTGAGTGGCGTGCATCGCAGACTTCTCCAACTCATATCCAGTCAGCTGCTCCTAGGCAGAGCCAAGATGATGAGGAAAGAGCCTCAACCTCATCCAGTATCGGCACCCCAATCTCCCAATATGGAGTCATGATGTCAGGCGATCAGTGGGATCCATGTCACGCAGGCCAACAGTCAAATCCAGTGCCTTGGGAGCATCGAGAGCCGTCAGTATGTGAGGGAGAAGAGGTAAATGAGATTGTGGAGCGGGTCAGGGATATTGCATTGCCACATAAGCAGTACCTTCATTCATCTGGTTATGGACCACACCAGTCCCGACGGTCATCTCGCCATGTGAATCCTGAACGCCATCATGGTAACTCATTAAACAAGCCACTCATTTAACAGCCTTTTCTACAGTACCCACATTTGTTTGCTACAAACTGCACCAAGTCAAACCTCTGCAAGAATATCACAGACCTGGTGAGTTCATGACAAATAGGCCTACATGGTGCTCCTTTGTTACAACCTGCCCCACTACCGGGGTAGGATGTAACACGTGTTGCGGTAAGTTGCAACAGTTAGACAAAAGAAGCAAAAACACTGGCCACACTGTGCTATATGGTTCAAAAATAAGTTTTTGAAGACTGACCATAACTCATATATCCACTAGTGTGCTAGAACAAACTTTCTTAATGCTATGTATGCTTAATCAATACTCTACTACAATGCATCTGAGCAAAAAAAACATCCAAGTCAAATAAAAATAATGTGTGTGTGTGTGTGTGTGTGTTCTTAATCGGTCACAATGCTGACAAATGAATCTTGGTAACCCTGCAGTACAGGCTTGGTGGGCCCAGATACTGTCAGTCTATAATACAGGTCTGCCGCCTGAGTCAAATATTCTGCCAGCACCTTCTCCTGCACCTCAGAGAAAACTTTGTCGCAGCTGTGGTAACCTACACTGGGAAGATCACTGGACCCCTGGTCTCTCAGCTTCTGCAGTGATTTGCAGTATCTGTTCAGTGTTACATGGCAGATCTCATGTGTCTTTGCAACTGACCTGACTGACTTGCCCTTCCTTGTGACCTCATCAGATGCTTTTTTAAAAACACTGGCAGGCACACCTCTTTCAGTCTTTCTTTTCCATTGTCTAGACATTCTGTAAAATTATTAAAATCGAGGAAGTGTCCTTATTTGTATGTAAGGGGATGGTTGTAACACTTAAAGATGTGTTACAACCCAGCCCAGCCCTCTTAGCTATTGCACCTTCCTCTGTTGATCTGAGTGCTGTTACTGGACTGATCATTAAGCAGTGAGGCAGATTGCACCACCAACTACAGAGTAAATGAACAGATAGACTGGAAATACACTCACTGGCCACTCTATTAGGTATACCTGTTCACCTGTCTGTATGTCAGCAGCACAATGTATAAAATCATGCAGATCAAAGTCATGCTCATATCAAACACCAGAATGGGGAAGAAAGGTGATTTAAGTGACTTCGAAGGTGACATTGTTCTTGGTGTTAGGTGGACTGGTATGAGTATTTCAGAAAATGCTGATCGACTGCTATTTTCACCATCTTTAGGGTTTACAGAGAATGGGCCGAAAAAGAAAAAACATCCAGTGAGCTGTGGTTCTCTGGGAAAAAAATGCCTTGTTGATGGCAGAGGTCAGGGACAGACTGGCTCTAGGTGATAGAAAGGCAAGAGTAACTCAACAACTCGTTACCACCAAGGTATGCAGAAGAGCATCTGTGAATGCACAACACATCCAACTCTGAAGCTGATGGGCTACAGCAGCGGAAGACCACAGCAGGTGCCACTCCTGTCAGCTACAAACAGGAAACTCAGGCTACAGCGGGCACGGGCTCACCGAAATTAGACAATGGAAGACTGGAAAGAGGTTGCCTGGTCAGATGAGTCTCAATTCACTGCTGCAACATCCAGATCATAGGGCCAGAATTTGGTGTAAGCAAAATTTTATTTGCACACTTTGGGGCCCTTAGTGCCAACTGAGCAATGTTTAAATGCCACAGCCTACCTGAGTATTGTTGCTGACCATGTCCATCCCTTTATGACCACAGTGTACCCAGCTTCTAATAGCTACTGCAGCAGGGTAACGTGCCATGTCACAGAGCTCATATCATCTCAGACTGGTTTCTTGAACATGAAAATAATTTCACTGTACTCAAATGGTTACACTTGGAATAAAAAGGGTGGTTATACACTGGACCCAGTGCCTTGAGACCCTTCCTGACAGCAGATGTCATTACAATCACTGTTATTCAAAAGCACTATAATACTGTTAATCATTAAACGATCAACAAAAATGTCTTACTTTGAAACAGTGCGGGGCCTCAGCTGACACCCATTTAAACTGGAATAGAGAATTTGATATTCGTTTTGTGAAAGGGAAAGTTTCCATTACAATGTGAGCAACTTATTTTTAAATACGTGATTTAAGTATATGCCAGGAAACCGAGTATGTAAGTAGAGCATACGTGTATATCCCATGCACGGTCTGAATAAGGACCCCACGTATATTTACGTATATTAAGCTGTAGTGATGAGGATTCTCACGTTATCTGCGCTGACATTTTACGTGGGATCGTGGTGATACCGCTCCGACGGTGACACTGGTCCTACGCTCATATTTCTTGGCTTGTCTCGGCCAGCAGGGGACATAGCAGCGTCGCCCCACTCGTGCCGAGAAGATGGGCGACCGTTGAGCAGCAGATACTTATATGAAGCAGAACGAAAATCGCGAGAGCAACAAAGAATGTACGCGGTGCGCTCTGGCCAAAACACCGTCTGGCATTTCCCGAAGGGTTCAGGCGGAGTTGGGTAGCTCCTTGCTGGTGTTGCGCCATATTTTGTGACCGTCGTAATGCGTGACTTCAGGGGTGCCGTTTCACACGTTACTGGGAATGAAGGTTCCTGTTCACATGCACGTGCCGTCTGCACATCTTACATACCATAGTTTATTCATTTTTCAAAGCAGCAGCGTTTCCACTTTTTGTTCCGTCATCTTATTTTGGGACATTCTAAAACGCTTAATGTGAAAAAGCTTAATGTCGCTATTTTGGTACATTAAACCACACCAAGTTTGTCACACACATATCTGGTCATACAGACTTTCACCTGACAAAAAATCAACACCGAAATGCTAGGAATATGGACTTTATACTACTCTCTTCCTTGCCTGTGCCACGTCATGCTATCACAGAAAACACAAGACACAAGCAGGATAGACCAAAAGCTAAGGATAAAATAAAACCATAAAACAAACAGGTGAGACAGACCAAAGGCCAGCCTTGTTCCATGACTGGAAGGGTGTCAACTTTTAAGCTGCTCATGCAAGCCACTGAGCTACATAGCAGGCCAGGGAATAAGGATTCCCTGTCATTGCACAAATAAATCACTCCAGGTAATAGCAGACGCTATAGAAATGGAGGTGAAAAAGAAGAGATGGAGGAGAGAGGAAAGAAAGCAGAGGAGTCAGAGATCAGGAGACGAGCAAGAGAGAGAGTGAGCTGGGGCATTAGGGGCAGCGTGAGCAGCAGCTGCAGAAGCTGGGGCCGTTGGGGCATTAGGTGTAGGAGCAGTAGTAGGAATAGTGGGTGTAGCTGCGGGGGGGTTGGCTGCAGCAGGAGCTGTAGGAGGGGGATTGAAGGAGCCAAAGTTGCAGCCAGAGCAGACAGTGTAGGAGAGGCTGCAAAAAATGCAGCTGAAGATATCAGGAAAAACTGCAAAAGAAACTTGGGAATTAGGGCAGAGACTGACAAAAGCAAAGGAAACACTATATATAAAAAACTATAGTAGATCAAATGGAAGGAAGCAGCTGCTTCAGTGATAGATGCAAGTAAACAGCTGCTACATTAATTAGATGCAAGGAAAGAGCCGCTTCAGTGACTAAGCTGCAGGTCAGGCAGGACTATCTCCTGTGACAGAAGTGTGGGGTGCCACACGAAAACTAGTCAGACCTGGAGAATAAGCTCTCACACAGCTTCAGCAGCGACTCTGCTAAGATGGGATGACTCTTCCCAGCATGAATGCGATCAGCTGTGATCAAATGCCGCACATGAATCGGGGGGTTTTAACCGTCATCCTGCCCACATATTTACATACACGGGCTACCAACTGGGGCCATCAAGAATAATTTACTGAAAGAAGCAATGAAAATGGCAAAATAATAATGGCAAAACATTTCTTCTCAAAGTATTATTAGTCATGCAATTAATGTCATCTAATATTATTACAATTAATTTGCATACTTTGTAAAATGAAAATCTACACTTTTCTTCAACACAAAGCAGAGGTGTAAAGAGTACCTGAAAACCATACTTGAGTAAGAGTACAGATACCTTACTGTATAAATTACTCCATTACAAGTTACAAGTCACCAATTCCAATAAGACTTGAGTAAAAGTCGTAAAGTATCCAATTTTAAAAGAACTTAAGTATTTTACTCGTACTGAATGTAGGCTCAAAGAACACCAAGAAATGTGGAAAACAAGGAACTATTTATTTATGAGGCTTTATTTCCTAATATAGACATTAAATTGAACACCTCAATGTTTCAAAATGGCAGAAGAAGAAAATAGAACAAAAAGTCAGTCTCAGTCAAACTCAAATGTTCAAAAAAAAGGTAAAACAATAAAAAAACTAATAAAAAAACAAATTCAGAGCTGACTTTAATGGTGTCTTAAGGGCAATTCTTAAGGGCAATTCTTAAGGGTATTTCAAGCAAAAATGGAGCACTCCTAGTAATAAAATAATGACTTGAATTACACCATGATAATTATCAATATCGTTTGATATGATCATGATAAAAATATTTTTGCTATATCGCACAGCCTTAATGGATGCTACCACAGTGGCTTTGCTAACTAGCTAATAACTAGTAACCCATAGGAAGCAAGCTGAACAGTCGTTTGAGCAGACAGTAATATCTGATGACGCACAAAGTCTTTAAGTGTCAAGTCCTGTTAACTACATGGAAGCTATATTATCAGCAAGAAGGTCTTTACCTAGTTACCATAGTTTTGGTAGTGAGTCGGCTAGATAGTCAGCTAACTGATGGAAACGTTTAACCAGCAGCAAAACAACCACAAACAACCATGCGGGTCCCACAGTAAAATCTTTGTGCAGTAATTGACAGTCAATAGTGTGTCTAGCAGAAACATTAACAAACAAAATAATAAATAATAGATAGCACTGTTATTACACTGGGATACTAAAGTTGCTTATATTTTTGATACTCAGTACAAGTACAAAGTAGCCAAAAAAATACTTAAGTACAGTAACGAAGTCCATTTACTCAAGTACTTTACACCACTGCATAACTGACTGAAATTCATGATTAATGCCTTTATTTTACGGCTTATCTGGAGTCGTTTTGAGCACGATGTCACACATAGATTAATTGACTATGCAATGCAGCGATTTTTATTTATTGACATTTACCAAAGAGTTTTTGCAGACTAGCTGCATGTTATACCGCCATTGAAAAGGTACCATGCTACCGCATTTTTGAAAGCTGTTGTGTATTACATTTCATTAGTACAGGTGTTTTGACATTATAGCATACCTATCAGAATAGCACACTCTCAGTTAAAGCGCATGCGTAGAACAGAATTACATGTCCGCTAGCTCATAAATGTAGCATATTGCTGCAAGAATTTTCGACAGAAAGTAAGCAATTATGCTTTCCGGTTATTACGTGTAGTTACAGTTATAATAATAATTGATACTTTTATTGATCCCTGTGGGGAAATTGTCTTCTTTACACCTCCCTCAATTTGCTCTTTATAAATCAAGCTCTATGTGAAAGACAGTCACCTGTGTGGGCCCCCAGGAAGCTGGGTGTTAAGGGCCTTGCTAAAGGACGTGCTGAGGTTGGGTTTGGACCGGTGACCTTCTGATTACAGGCACAAGGACTTAGCCCATGTACTGAGCCACACCCCCCCCCCCCAGTTGTGTATTAGTAGCATTTATGATGTTTCTCTAATGTGAGCTAGTACATAACCCAGCTAGTACCAACCGTTGCAACAATACTCTAGTTTTCTGTCATACTCATTGTTTTATTTTCTTGCATTGTCCATTTTTGTTCATAGTCTTTAATATTCCAAATAACGACAATTTCAGATAACTACTGGAACAATGAGTTCTGGAGGGGAGCAAGCTCCGTTACATGCTATAGATATGTTGATCTGATACCTTTCCGTATCAGATTGTTACCACTGTTAAAAACCACAGGTATTTTATTCTGATTGTATGTATTTCCTTATTAGGGCACATTAGTTACTCCTGTTAAAAAATCCGTTTATTCTGACATTGTAAATTTCCTGAAGAGTTTACCCTCTTTAAAATGATGGAGTTCCACTTGTGCCAAAAATATGCTGATATGCATATGAGCTTTCCGTTTCTGCCAAAAATATGTAAACAGCACACAGTCCATGTCGGCTGAGCATGTGACAAAGCATTTGTCTGTGACGACTCTATTTTGTCAATGAGTTTGTCTGTGGAGCCCCTGAAGGAACCAAAAGGTGTCTGCTAATTAGATACCCAGGAATAAACTGTGTGGCCCCTGCCCAAGCATTGCTGCCCAAACAGCAGTCTCCTCCTTATGCCGCCGAGGGAGGAGTAGCAACTGGTTCCCCTGCCCCTTCCCCTCTCCCCCCTGCAGATGAGGATCATAACCATTCAGCGCCCGACTCCACCTCCTTATCAGTGACGACGTGCCGCGGTCAAAAACTCAGGCAGTAGGACGAGGCAGAAAAAATTCTTGCCCCTATGTTGTTATTTACAAATCCTCAAGAGGGAGATAACTTTGGTCATCTGACACTGTAGATGAAGGAGTTGAAGGACATTGTCAGTGACCTGCTGGATCCCAGGCAGAACAGACCTCGCTATGTGGCAGCCCTTCTGATACAGGTCGCCCCGCGCATGGACTGGATGATGATGCATCAGTTTAAGCAGGAGCCTAGTAAATCCTGCGAGTGCTACACCGAACGACTGATGGCAGCTTTCTCCAACTACAGTGGGATGGACCGCCCAGCGAACCAAGAGTGTATGTGATGTAAAATACACTAAGAGAGCTCAGTTCCTTTAAAGAGAGGTACTTATAATACTCTGTATTAGTTTTCGTGAGCTGTCCTCTTAAAAAGTACAACACCAGTACTCCATATTCAAATTGTCCCATGAAAAACTACAACCTCCAAACATCAAACTACATGCTTCTATGTCACCTACACTTCAGACTTCATCCTCAAAATCAAAGCAGTATTAACACAAGCAACATCCATCACTTAAAGCCAATATAAGTCTGCTACAACTGGACTTATATCTAAGCAAAACAAACATTTTATGTTCAAGTTTTCTTAAAACTACTGAAACAAATAAATGGCTGCCCTACAGTTCCGCTGTTTTGTTTGTCACCCTGAATTATGTCCTTCATAGTGTGGAAAAAACCGAAGGCTGAGGAATGTTACGTAACACAGCTAGAATGCAATATCTCTCTCTGGTGTAATTCACTGTGTGGTCTTAAGTGTGGTGTCTTCTTCATAACACTCCCTAACTCTTGTATTCATGACCATGAGATAGGGTGGGCTGCTTTTCTTCCTTGCTTTGGCTAGTATTCCTCCCTTTCCTCCCCAGCCTTGGTTGGTGGTTCAGGCAGCATCACCTTGTTTTAGTAGACCCAGGTGCCATACATTTTGAAAGTAGGCTCAAGTGCACAAAATGTTCTAGCAGAAATCTTAGACAAACTCTGAATTACAAAGTAATCTGACTCCTTCTGAAGCTGTGAGAAATTGTTCATCTATATTTGCTGCATTGTCACTTGTTGATCTGCGTGTGCCCTGCTCCAGCAGTAAAGGGGAGATCGCGTGCAGAGCTGGTTTTCTGTAGGTCTGAGTAAAAATAAAATATCCTCTTCATACAGGAACCAAGTCTATGGCTGGAAATTTCTGCAACAGAGCCATTTAGTTATTTCTAGAAAAACATATAGAGCCAATGAAGGAACCTGATGTCATAGTAACACAGGTCACTGTCCGTGGTGCTGAATTCTCTACTAGATGGGCTTGTGCTGAATGAATAGGACAGCTGGCCAACGTGTCTGTGTGCTTCCACTGACTGGCACCGTGACAACGAGGGGGAAAAATTCATACAGTAAATTAGTTAACAATAATTAGTAATCACGTATAGTTCTCATTTATCATGATGTAAAATTCAAAAACCATTTCTGACTATTAATCTGCACATTTTAATAATTTAATTAATATTACCTAATTTGTTTATCATTTTCTGCAATCACTGTGCGTTAAAGCAAGTTTTAAAACTAGCTGTGAAATTGTTGATGCTGTTGTTGATCTGAATGTTGCTGACGGAGCCTTAGGATACGTCTTCATACAGATGAGTGAGGGGATGGATGCACTATTCTATGGAGGCCTCTGAAGAGAAAAAATGATCCCAATTTTATATTGAGAGGGATGGTTAATTCCATTTTAATGCAGACTGCGTTAAAAGTCCCTGTTCTGCCGTTGATCTTTTGCATGCATGCTATCATGTATTAGTTTACTCTGTATTTTGATCACGTCAAACTAAAGAATTTTTGGTCGTATTTTTGTTCCTAATTTTGAAGTAATTGTAAAATAAAAATGTTGTTCTTTTCCGCCGCCATGCTTCGTCTTACTTGTGAAGGTTATGCTTGCATTGAACTTGCTTTGTAGACAGTAAGATCCTGCCGGCATTAATTCTCCACTGTGTGGTAATTTTGAGAAATTGCGCACGTTTCTTATCCCGTCAGAATCGGTAAAACTAACGCCATGCGAATGTGTCTTAGCGCAGAGTTTAGAATATTTACGGTTTCCGGTCAATGAAGGCAGTTTGAAATAAAACAAAAACGGTTGAACTTTCTGGATGCGCAAACTCTCGCTCTTGGCAAGATGGTGCAGATAGTTGAGATAAAGGCCTGTTATTCGATGAGAATTCGAATCCATCACTCCTTAAACATGGAGAACATGGATCCAGAAGGTATTAATGATTATAATGATTAAATGATAATAAAGTTGTAGCTCCTGGTATGTGACAAACGAAATGAACGGCCAAGTCTGCATTGGCCTAATGCTTGTTAGTTTTGAGGTAAAGCTGATAAGTAACACATTTGGTTTTCGAGGTAAAATAACCGACCGGTTGAATAATTCAACTTTTATCTACAGAAATGAATGTATTTAGAACTGCAAACGGATACATTGGAAGCGGAGTTTTAAAATGAGAAAATGTAACGATGTGATAGGAAATGCCGTTCGTTATACTCCCCTTCTGTCTCCCATTCTTGCTCATCTTGTTTAAATAATAAGAAAATGAAAAGCAAGATCACTGTTAGTGACAAAAGTGCAGGACTAAATGTGTTTCATTTAATATTTATTCATTTGGATATGTGTGAGAGTAAGCGTATGCATGGATGTTGTCTTCTGGTTTAGCTTTCTTAGCTTTATCAGTAATTCACATTATTTCATTTATCTGACAATCTGAAGCCCATGGACTCATTTTAAACGGATTTTGTAGTAGAGTATTTATCCAGTTATTGTCATGTTCTTATATATCTCTCTGTGTTCCATTTTGTCCCAGTTCATGAGTTTTTGGAGGACAAGTTCATCTCCATTCTGGTCGTGAACTTCGAGAGGAGCCCACTGACCATGGAGAACTTGCAGTCTCTGGCCCTCAGTGTCCCTTCATTTTATTGGCGGCTCACTGGGGAGGAGCTGGATCCCAGCCTATTGCACGTAGCACCTGCACGACTGCAAGTGGTACATCATGGTACAGAGACTGGTGTCCAGCATGGGGATGGAGAATCACCAGCTGAGGAGGATGACCATTACGGACAGGAGCTGCCATCATCCAGCTCTATAAGGGAGGCTTCCCCTGCAGCTCCAGCATCCACGACTGAGGATGCTAATGGGCTTCCTGAGGCTCTCCCCTTGGCCTGGGGTGAAGATGAGCCCTCATCTCCATCCTTATCTGTGCCTTCTGACACTCAACCTGGAAGTCAGATTGAGCCAGAACATGCTGAGCCCTCCAGCTCCACCTTCTGGATCCCTGTGGGCCCTAACAGCACGTGGCAGCAGCTTGAGATCGAAGGCCGCAACTACCTGCGGAAGCTGGATGAGCTCAGCATCTCCGATGGACTCTGGAGCATTACGGACTACGGTGATGATCACACCGTGGTCATGTCCGTGCATGTCTCCGTGCATGTGAGCAGTTCTCTGCGAACATGGGGCGTGAGGCAGGAGGAGAGGCCTCCTCAGAGGCCCGCTGGCACCAGACAGAGGAAGCGCAAGGCCGAGCCCGACGACACCAGCGGCTCAAGTTCTCCTCCACCGCACAAGAGGCCCATGCGCTTCTGACTTGATTCCATGTTTTTACGCTGTAAGTTACATTTTTATTTCAACATAATTAGAAGATCCCGCAGGAAAATATTAGTCAGTTACTTAATAAATGACCAAAAAGTAGTTGAATAGGACAGCTGGCCAACGTGTCTGTGTGCTTCCACTGACTGGCACCCTGACATATAATGATTTTTAACAACGAGGGGGAAAAATTCATACAGTAAATTAGTTAACAATAATTAGTAATCACCTATAGTTCTCATTTATCATAATGTAAAATTGAAAAACCTTTTCTGACTATTAATCTGCACAATTTAATAATTTAATTAATAGTACCTAATTTGTTTATCATTTTCTGCAATCACTGTGCGTTTAAGCAAGTTTTAAAACTAGCTGTGAAATTGTTGATGCTGTTGTTGATCTGAATGTTGCTGACAGAGCCTTAGGATACGTCTCTATACACATGAGTGAGGGGATGGATGCACTATTCTATGGAGGCCTCTGAAGAGAAAAAAATTATCCCAATTTTATATTGAGAGGGATGGTTAATTCCTTTTTAATGCAGACAACGTTAAAAGTCCCTGTTCTGCCGTTGATCTTTTGCATGCATGCTATCATGTATTAGTTTACTCTGTATTTTGATCACGTCAAACTAAAGAATTTTTGGTCGTATTTTTGTTCCTAATTTTGAAGTAATTGTAAAATAAAAATGTTGTTCTTTTCCGCCGCCATGCTTCGTCTTACTTGTGAAGGTTATACTTGCATTGAACTTGCTTTGTAGACAGTAAGATCCTGCCGGCATTAATTCTCCACTGTGTGGTAATTTTGAGAAATTGCGCACGTTTCTTATCCCGTCAGAATCGGTAAAACTAACGCCATGCGAATGTGTCTTAGCGCAGAGTTTAAAATATTTACGGTTTCCGGTCAATGAAGGCAGTTTGAAATAAAACAAAAACGGTTAAACTTTCTGGATGCGCAAACTCTCGCTCTTGGCAAAATGGTGCAGATAGTTGAGATGAAGGACTGTTACTCGATGAGATTTCGAATCCATCACTCCTTAAACGTGGAGAACATGGATCCAGAAGGTATTAATGATTATAGTGATTAAATGATAATAAAGTTGTAGCTCCCGGTATGTGACAGACGAAATGAACGGCCAAGTCTGCATTGGCCTAATGCTTGTTAGTTTTGAGGTAAAGCTGATAAGTAACACCTTTGGTTTTCGAGGTAAAATAACCGACCTGTTGAATAATTCAACTTTTATCTACAGAAACAAATGTATTTTGAACTGCAAACGGATACATTGGAAGCAGAGTTTTAAAATGAGAAAATGTAACGATGTGATAGGAAATGCCGTTCGTTATACTCCCCTTCTGTCTCCCATTCTTGCTCATCTTGTTTAAATAATAAGAAAATGAAAAGCAAGATCACTGTTAGTGACAAAAGTGCAGGACTAAATGTGTTTCATTTAATATTTATTCATTTGGATATGTGTGAGAGTAAGCGTATGCATGGATGTTGTCTTCTGGTTTAGCTTTCTTAGCTTTATCGGTAATTCACATTATTTCATTTATCTGACAATCTGAAGCCCATGGACTCATTTTAAACTGATTTTGTAGTAGAGTATTTATCCAGTTATTGTCATGTTCTTATATATCTCTCTGTGTTCCATTTTGTCCCAGTTCATGAGTTTGTGGAGGACAAGTTCATCTCCATTCTGGTCGTGAACTTCGAGAGGAGCCCACTGACCATGGAGAACTTGCAGTCTCTGGCCCTCAGTGTCCCTTCATTTTATTGGCGGCTCACTGGGGAGGAGTTGGATCCCAGCCTATTGCACGTAGCAACTGCATGGCTGCAAGTGGTACATCATGGTACAGAGACTGGTGTCCAGCATGGGGATGGAGAATCACCAGCTGAGGAGGATGACCATTACGGACAGGAGCTGCCATCACCCAGCTCTAGAAGGGAGGCTTCCCCTGCAGCTCCAGCATCCACGACTGAGGATGCTAATGGGCTTCCTGAGGCTCTCCCCTTGGCCTGGGGTGAAGATGAGCCCTCATCTCCATCATTATCTGTGGCTTCTGACACTCAACCTGGAAGTCAGATTGAGCCAGAACATGCTGAGCCCTCCAGCTCCACCTTCTGGATCCTTGTGGGCCCTAACAGCACATGGCAGCAGCTTGAGATCGAAGGCCGCAACTACCTGCGGAAGCTGGATGAGCTCAGCATCCCCGAGGGACTCTGGAGCATTACGGACTACGGTGATGATCACACCGTGGTCATGTCCGTGCATGTCTCCGTGCATGTGAGCAGTTCTCTGCGAACATGGGGCGTGAGGCAGGAGGAGAGGCCTCCGCAGAGGCCCGCTGGCACCAGTCAGAGGAAGCGCAAGGCCGAGCCCGACGACACCAGCGGCTCAAGTTCTCCTCCACCGCACAAGAGGGCCATGCGCTTCTGACTGGATTCCATGTTTTTACGCTGTAACTTACATTTTTATTTCAACATAATTAGAAGATCCCGCAGGAAAATATTAGTCAGTTTAGGGCTGGACAATAATTCGATATCAATATATATCGCGATAGAATTTTTTTCAATAACGGTGATACGATTTTTAAACACATTTCCTATATTTCGATATACATTTGAATATATATATATTCATATATATTCGTGTATATATATATTCATATATATTCGTATATATATATATATATATATACACACACACAGTCGAACCCACTTATCTTGTCCTCGGTTAACTCGCCAACCCTATTAAGTTGGCGTTTTTGAAGTGGAACCGCCAAATTCGGCACTTAACATTGGTTATCTCGATCCCCGTGACGATTCGCCGGCTTTTAAAAATGTATCACAAGTGCTAAACAGCGCGTATTCAAATCGCATTCGCAGGGTAATTTGCTAAACAACGCAGCTGTGAAACGCGATCCAGGTAAAACTTTTTTAGACAGCATAAATAATATTGAAGCATTTGTTTTCAAGCAGACTGTTAAAGGCAAAAGCAACAAAGCATTTTAGAAACCATAGTAACCGCGTGTATGATACTTATCAGAGCTGTGTCAGAGCGAAATGACTCGTGAATTTAATTTTGACACTGGTTAGCTTTTTGTAAAAACGAACTACAGTACACCCCGCAGGTTTTTTGTGAGCGATCTTTGTGTTTTCAATTTTGGAGAATATAATTAAAGGTTTGTATCGAGAAACGACGGTGGTTTTTATTGTATACTAGTAAATTTCTGCTGTTAGTTGGTGCATATGCCTTTTGTTAGCCAATATGTATGTCGGGGCCGGCTCTACGCTGGGGCAACGCCCCCTTAAGCAAACGTCCTGCCCCCTTAAATCAAACTTTTAGAAGTTGAGGAAGAAAATAATAATTACCCACAAACTGAATATGGACAAGATTTACTACAGTAGCTGAAAAATCCACTGAAAAAGGCACAAACGAGATGATAAGTTTCACTTCTTGTTCGCTCTTTCTGTTTGTGCGCGGGCTCACACTGCACTCGGCAGAGATCCCCCACTCACCCTCCCCCCAGCTAAACATCCAATCACTGTTAGTATGCAAATGAGTCCGTTTCTCAGTAGGCAGGGCAGAGTGAAATGAGCTGCGCGATTGCGGGAGGGGAAGCAGCAATCTCTCTCGTCAAAATCATAACGACTCGTGAGATCATGGTTCGAATTATTTTTGTCTATTTGGGGGGGTCTTGATCGGGGGGTACTGTACCCTCCAGTACCCCCCCGATCAAGACCCCCCCAAATAGACAAAAATAGCAGTTTGGGGGGGGGGGGTCTTAACATTTTTCTTTTGTTTTTTTTTTTTAAAAGAAAGATAATCTCACCTTGTAGGAAAATTTTATGTAAAACTATTTCAGACACCCCTAGTGTGGACCGTACCATTTTAACCACCTCGGCGCTAGAAGCAGCTTAGCCAGTCGGTTACGTCATTCATTCTCATTGAGCGACTTGTTCGTTGTGATTTCAAGATTTCAAGATTCTTTATTCGTCACATACATAGTTATAACAAGTACAACATGTAGTGAAATGAACCCTGACCGATCCTATTTTTCAGTTTTATATTTCAAGACTCGGTGAATTGATTTTTTCTTTTTCATAACTTAGCCTACCCTTTTTAGTTTTGGTAATATTGGCAATAGTGAAAAGTGTTTTGTTGGGTTCAAATATGTTTGATATAGGCCATCCAATTAAGGTAAATGTCATGTTTTTACTTGTTTTAATCTGATGAGGAATATTTTATTTTATTTTTTGTTGTTTTACTTTTCAGTTTTCCCCCTGAGGGATTGCCACCTTATGTGGTCAGGGGGTTTGCGTGCCTCAGTGACCCTAAGAGCTACACCAGCAGAAGCTTAGCCTTCAGGTGGGACACCCAAGTTGGACAGGTCTTAGGGTAGAGGCCTGACAAAGTGCAATCCAATTACATGACAAAAACTGTTATCCAGAGCACCACCCCACCCCTTTACCGCCTTTGTCGCCACCATGTGCCCCCTTCACATTTATGTCTGCCCCCTCATATATGCATGTCTAGAACCGGCCCCGATGCATGTACATATTTATATTATGCCGATCACGTCAAACAAATCGCGGCAATGCCAAAAACACCAAAAACCTGTGCATGTACATTCTCAGTTATTAATGCACATAAATAAATTTCAAGCACATGTTAATATATTGCTGCCATATTGGTTTTCGGTTATCTCGATCATCGGTTATCTCGACGCTTTTTGGCAACCTCCTAGGCCGGCGACATAACTGGGTTCGACTGTATATGAATTATCAGCCTGTTCTAGTTTAAATGGAAATATATTATTGTTAATAAGCTGAGTCTAAGAGTTTTATTTATTTGATAGTTTATTTCACATTTCTTGTTTGTACAGGCTAAATACGAATAAAAAGTGAACCTTATTTTTTTTTGTACTGTTTTTATAAAAAAAAAAAATTATATAATTTTAATAGGAGGAGCCTGGAGGTATTATAGACTTTGCAAATTCAGTTTGCAGACATCCATTGTGTGTGTCCTCGGCAGTTTTTTCCTGAGGCTTTTTAATATTGTCCATATCGATATCGGAATTATACCGTATCGACCAAAATTAAGAAATATATCGTGATATAATTTTTTGCCATATCGTCCAGTCCTAAGTCAGTTACTTAATAAATGACCAAAAAGTAGTTGAATAGGACAGCTGGCCAACGTGTCTGTGTGCTTCCACTGACTGGCACCCTGACATATAATGATTTTTAACAACGAGGGGGAAAAATTCATACAGTAAATTAGTTAACAATAATTAGTAATCACGTATAGTTCTCATTTATCTTAATGTAAAATTCAATAACCTTTTCTCACTATTAATCTGCACAATTTAATAATTTAATTAATATTACCTAATTTGTTTATCATTTTCTGCAATCACTGTGCGTTTAAGCAAGTTTTAAAACTGGCTGTGAAATTGTTGATGCTGTTGTTGATCTGAATGTTGCTGACAGAGCCTTAGGATACGTCTCTATACACATGAGTGAGGGGATGGATGCACTATTCTATGGAGGCCTCTGAAGAGAAATAAATTATCCCAATTTTATATTGAGAGGGATGGTTAATTCCTTTTTAATGCAGACAACGTTAAAAGTCCCTGTTCTGCCGTTGATCTTTTGCATGCATGCTATCATGTATTAGTTTACTCTGTATTTTGATCACATGTCAAACTAAAGAATTTTTGGTCGTATTTTTGTTCCTAATTTTGAAGTAATTGTAAAATAAAAATGTTGTTCTTTTCCGCCGCCATGCTACGTCTTACTTGTGAAGGTTATACTTGCATTGAACTTGCTTTGTAGACAGTAAGATCTTGCCGGCATTAATTCTCCACTGTGTGGTAATTTTGAGAAATTGCGCACGTTTCTTATCCCGTCAGAATCGGTAAAACTAACGCCATGCGAATGTGTCTTAGCGCAGAGTTTAAAATATTTACGGTTTCCGGTCAATGAAGGCAGTTTGAAATAAAACAAAAACGGTTAAACTTTCTGGATGCGCAAACTCTCGCTCTTGGCAAAATGGTGCAGATAGTTGAGATAAAGGACTGTTACTCGATGAGATTTCGAATCCATCACTATACTGTATATGTCAGGGTGCCAGTCAGTGGAAGCACACAGACACGTTGGCCAGCTGTCCTATTCAACTACTTTTTGGTCATTTATTAAGTAACTGACTAATATTTTCCTGCGGGATCTTCTAATTATGTTGAAATAAAAATGTAACTTACAGCGTAAAAACATGGAATCCAGTCAGAAGCGCATGGGCCTCTTGTGCGGTGGAGGAGAACTTGAGCCGCTGGTGTCGTCGGGCTCGGCCTTGCACTTCCTCTGACTGGTGCCAGCGGGCCTCTGAGGAGGCCTCTCCTCCTGCCTCGTGCCCCATGTTCGCAGAGAACTGCTCACATGCACGGAGACATGCACGGACATGACCACGGTGTGATCATCACCGTAGTCCGTAATGCTCCAGAGTCCCTCGGGGATGCTGAGCTCATCCAGCTTCTGCAGGTAGTTGCGGCCTTCGATCTCAAGCTGCTGCCACGTGCTGTTAGGGCCCACAGGGATCCAGAAGGTGGAGCTGGAGGGCTCAGCATGTTCTGGGTTCACTGGGTTCGTTTCGAGGGACGAAAAATCCTTTTTTTCGCCGATTACAGCGGCCAGACGGCTCGAGCTCGCAAGGCTATGTCCCCCGTTCTGAAGAAGGCTCGGGAAGCTGGTGTTCCTGCTTTTCTGTTGTACCCGACTAAAGTTCGCCTTTCTTTTGCGGGTAACCAGTGGTTTTTTACCGACCCAGAAGAAGCTCTTCAGGCAATCGGCGCTTTCACCTCCACCGGGTCCTGGCCAATTTAATATGCTTATTCGGTCTGCTTTGTTGTTTGCCTGTTATTATATTGCTGTCACACTGTGCGTGTGGAGTATATAAATCGGGTGCTTTTCTGTTAACGATTTTGTGTCTGTTCTATAGTTGATTTTGCTTTGTAGTTTACGCCGGGGGTGGCCGGCGGGCTTGAGTATTCACGCATGCCTTATCCCCTGCGTGTCACGCGCTGGCTTTTGGCCCCGCGCTGTTCTGGGGGGATGGGGGCGAGGGGGGTGTTTTGTGGTTGTTTTGCCTTGGGGTTCGCGCCCTTCGGCTCATTGGATGATGGTGTTCTGTCTTATGGGGTGTTAGGGGTTTGTATTACTGGAGCTTATTTGTTTATGGGTTTTCACTAATTCCTTCTCTAACGATGTGCTACTCTATTGACGTCTCCCTCTTTGTCTCTCTCTCTCCAGTATTGTGCTGTGGATCTATGTCTTTTATAGCTGCTGATGGCTAACTTAGTTATGGCTACCTGGAACGTGAGGACGCTTTCGACCCCTCAGAAGCGCTCTAGTGTCACAGACATTTTGTTTAGAAATAGGGTGGACATTGCTTTTTTGCAGGAGACACATTTGGAGTGCATTGGTGCATTTGGACCAAGCGCATGAGGCTCGTATCGCCAGGGTGCGGGCCGAACGCAATGGTTTACTTTTGCGTAAGGCTGAATTTCTTGTACATCGCACTAGGACACGGTATTACGCTAGTGGCCTGGTAAGTTGTTGGCGCTTAGGCTCCGCCAGTGTGACACTTTTCAAGTGTAAAATTCAAGGATGGAGCTGTAACCACCAACCCTTCTGAAATTAATGACCGTTTTCTTGATTTCTATAAGGATCTCGACTTATCCGACAGCCCTCCATCTCAGACAGCCCTGGACTCGCCTTTTTCCCTGGCTTCTCTCCCTATACTTGCTCAGCAGGATGCCTTACTACTGGAAGCCCCCATTACATTTTGTGAGCTCACTGAGGCCCTTAAGTCATTTTCTAAGAATAAAGCTCCTGGGATGGATGGTATTCAAGCTGAGGTGCTGCTCACCTTCTGGGCACAGTTAGCCTCCCCTCTGTTTCGTATGCTGTCCTCCGCCATACGCTCCTCTCAGCTCCACCCCGCTTTAAATTCTGTGATAATCTCTTTGCTTTTAAAACAGGGCAAAGACTCTGCTGATTGTTCCAGCTACCGTCCCCTATCTTTAATGAACTCTGATGTTAAGCTATTGGCTAAGGTGTTGGCTCGCCGCCTTCAGTTAATGATAGCTAAGATTGTACATCCCGATCAGACTGGTTTTATTTCAGCTCGCTACGCAGCCGACAATATGCGTCGTCTTCTGCATATTGTTAAAAATGATTATTCTTCCTCTCCTCCCACTGCTCTTTTCTCATTGGATGCCGAGAAGGCCTTTGACAGGCTTAATTGGAGTTTCCTCTGGGAAATTTTTTTTTTGCCCCGCTTAAATTTCTTAAGTGCTATGCTTCCTTTGCCGCCCCCTTCCCACTTTTTGAAAGATGTCCGGTCGACAGTAACGTCCTTTCTCTGGAATGCCCGCAAGCCTCGCATAAGGTACTCCTTTCTTACTCTTTCTAGAGATGATGGGGGTCTCGCTCTACCGGAATATGAATGGTACCACTGGTCCTTTGTTCTCCGTTCGGTCTGGCACTGGCTTCAGCCTCCCCCATCACCGCCTTCCTGGTTTCCAATAGAGGAGAATCTGGCGCGTCCGCATCAGCTGCAACATCTCCCTTTTCTCTCCCTGAAAGCTAAGGCAGCTAAACCTGTGCTAGGCTCAATTGTGTCTTATGCTGTGCAGATTTTCCATCGGGTCGAGAAGCGCACTGGCTCTGTCCCTGTCTGGCACTCAAATACACCAGTATTTCTTAATAGAGCGCTTAACATTGGTGGTCAGCCCATCACAAACTCCCGGTGGATCTCGTCCGGAATCCGTGTTTTGGGTGATCTATTTGATGACTCTGGCCTCCTCACGTTCCAGGCTCTCAGCTCTAAATTTCCTATCCCTCCTTCTTCCTTCTTTTTCTTTCTACAACTGCGATCTGTCTTCAGAACATGTGGGATTTCCTTCTCTGCTCCTTTGCCTATTCACCCCTTTTGCAAATTTGTGGCTTCCCTGTCCAAATCTAATAGACCAGTCTCCACGCTGGACATGTTTTTGCGTAATGCTGGTCAGGTTATTCCACCTGTTGCCCGTAAATGGGGTGATATCTCTTCTCCTTCTCCATTGTGCTGGCGCACCATTTTTAAAAATATTAAGCGGGCTTCTAGAAATCCCAATCACCAGCACGTTCAGTTTAGTTTTGTGCACAGGATGTACTGTACTCCACGATTGCGCTTCGCTATGGCTCTCGATCCTGATACCCTTTGTAAATTGTGCCCACTTAGAGCCCTTGGTATGTTCTGGGAATGTCCACCTGTGGCCGCTCTTTGGTATGCGGTCTCCTCCTTTCTTTCTGATCTGCTGGATGTGACTGTCCCTTGTTCTCCTCAATCTCTGTTACTCTTAGATTTCTCTCTCCTTTCTTTTTCCCCTTCTCAGCAACAGACGATTTCTTTATCCTCTGTCGCTGCAAAGCTTCTGTTGGTCTCAAGGTGGAAAGACCCGAGTCGTTGCACTTTCATAGTCTGGAGGGCTTCCCTTTACAATCTGATCATGTTGGAGCTGTCTGCTGCTTGAATAAATGGTGCCTCAGACGTTACTATCAACAATTGGGAGCGTAATGCTTCACTTGTACTACAGTACATTGAGGAGAGCACATCACCTATTGTGTCTGGTTAATTTCTTATGTTCTTATGTTCTGGTACGGTTATGTAGATATGCTATATGGCAATATATTTGGTGTGTGTGTTGTGTATCTATGTGGATGTCTGGGGGTGTGCATGCATTTGCATTTATAGGTGTATGTGTTTTATTTGCGTCTTTGAGTGTCTTGAAAAGCGCTTTATAAATAAAATGTATTATTATTATTATTATTTATTATTGCTGTATGTATATTACTGTGTATGTATATAGATGTATATTCTTTTGTTTCCTTTAATGTCTTGGGGGGGGGGGGGGGGGGTTTGGTTCTGGTGTTTTTTTTGTTTTGTATGTTGAACAGTTTTTGATGTGTCACTTTTTTGTGCATTGTAGTAAAACCCAATAAAAAATTGGTTGCAAAAAAAAAAACCAGAATGATCATTTAAAAAAAACAAAACCTTTATGAGGTTGTGCAAAGAGGGGTACGACTTTCATCACGTTTGCACTTCTCTACATCATTTTTGGCCAATTTTTTTAGTCTTAATGGCGGTGTCATCTGAGAACTTCTTTTTATAAAATGCATATTATGTTTAAAAAAATTCCAGCTTTACGGTTTCAGGACAGAACAGCCACTCTGTTATGATGAACATTACGGTATTTTGAGTGTTATTAGTTGTGGCGCCCCTTACTGTACACTGACTACGCCACCCCTTGCGATTCACTACCTACTGAGTGTGCCAGAGCAAGGGAACAATGCTCTAATAAGAAGTACAGATGCAGGTTTTACAGAAATATAAAAGTACAACCTTTAACAACAAATATTCTTGATTGGTCACCAATTAAATAGGTCACTACCTTGATGTTGGGGAAGGGACAGTAAACAGACAAAAAGGGGAAGATGAAAAAAGAAAACAAATCACCAAGACATTGGGACAGAGGCCTATTGAACCAAGGGCGGGTAGACACACTGGTGGGAAGCTAGAGTTTCTATACCACACGTGACTGTGCAAACCCACTTATCCTAATATACACTTCAATCCAATACCCTGCAACCCTCACAGTACTCAGGTACCTTAAGTGACCATTGAAAGTCTTGCAGTTCAGGACTCGGTAGGACCACAGCAGGGGCTGACCCTGACACACACTGAATAAAGCAACACTTAACTCCCAATTGGGTAGTATACAAAACAGTTTAAAACAGCCGGGACAAACAATACATGCAACAGGTTACCCCAGACTGCAGTGTAATGTTCTGAAACAAACAATACAACATGGACACGGTAAAAATGCAAACAGGCCAATCATAATATCCTGACATGACAAAGACATGTACAGGATTAACAACACATACCTGTCCCAGTATTAGCAGGATACGCCAGAAGTTAAGCTTGGAGATACATCAGTCCCAGCATGGTCATAGCTACCAGCGTCCACGCTGATTACACGCCAACTCGGAAGTCTTAAGTAGTTCTAACAGCGCCTGCTGTTAAAACCGGAAACGGATGGAGTCATATTTTCATCTTCATGACTCCCGCCGACTGTGGCAAGGAATATATACAATCACGGACTATAAGAATAAACACGCCGTTGCGTTGAGCACTTACGCTGTGTTCGCCGACGAGCTGAACGCGTTCTTCGCACGGTTTGAGATAAACAGCTCTCACCGCGGAGACAACAACAGTCTGATCTCGGTGAGCGAGGACAGCAGCGCGGCTCTGGTTAGCCTGGCAGAGCGCGATGTGCGCCGGGCTCTGAAGCAGGTGAGCATCAGAAAAGCAGCGGGACCAGACGGGATTTCAGGACGAGTCCTGCGATACTGCGCTGATCAGCTGACTGGTGTTTTCACTAAGATCTTCAATGAGTCCCTAGCTCTGTCTATTGTGCCAACGTGTTTTAAACGGTCCACCACAGTTCCCGTCCCGAAGCACAACAAGCCCTCCAGCCTGAATGACTACCGCCCGGTAGCCCTAACATCTCTGGCCATGAAGGTGTTTGAAAGGCTGGTAAAGAACTTAATCTGTTCATCCATCCCAAATTCCATAGACCCATTACAGTTCGCCTACCGCCCAAACAGATCCACTGAGGCGTTACCTGCAAGATCGCTATTTTTCTTTATGCTGCAATTGTTTTCATTATTACTTTGTTTAACTTGACACATCACATCTTTAAATTCTCATACTTGCATTAGAATATAGACCAGTTAATACTGATGGTATCTCATCCTGTGTCATATGTTTTAAAATGACTACACACTGAATATTGAACTGAAGCTTGACATTAAAAAATTAAATCGCAAATCAAATCGTAATCGCAATTTCTGTCAGAAAAATGGCGATTCGATATTTTCCCCAAATCGTGCAGCCCTAGTTGGCACCACGTCCTGGGTTATTCCCTGCTTTGTGCCCATAGCTTTCAGGATAGTCTCCAGACCCCCTGTGACCCTGCACAGGAAGTTGACCATCCCCGGCCAGCCCCCAGAGTTCTGTGGAAGTTAAAAACACTTTAGTCAAACAACAGACTAACCAAATCTCAGGCTGGAGTAAGCTTCAAAAAAGGAGCTGGTCATTACCTGAACAGAAGGGGAACATAAGAAGGAGACTAGAGCTCAGCTGACAACATATATCTCTCCCGTTCCTTGCTGATGATGGGAGGTCACTGAGACGAGGTGAGACAAGTAAATAGAAAGTCAGCTGGCTCCTGCTGACACCCAACAGTGTGACACAAAACGGGTGGCATTGCCGAAGACCTCACAGCTAAATATGGAAAGAGGAGAAATATTTTTAAAATGTAAATAAAATGTGGAGCACCTATAATAAAAGCACAGCTATTAGGTGCTAATGATCCAGTTCACACTCAAGATGCCTAAGTTTGATCAGGTCAATCCTGCTACAATGATGTAACATGGACAGGCAGGCGTAATGTACTCACTGTCTGCAGTATGAACAACATGGTCCCACACAGACAGGTGACCCCATAGAAGCGCCTCTCCAGGTTAACAAATACCTTCACTCAGATACTTATGCTCAAATGCTGTTCGCTGTCAGACTCTGCAACAAAGTCCTTGCAGCTGACCCCACACACATAGACTAACAAACACACACATCCAATACACCATGGTAGTTTCTATGTGCAATATTAGTTCTTGTCAATCCCTGTCACTCCATTGCGTGCCTGTCCATATAGATATATCCAGTGTTGTACATATATTTATATATCCACTCTGTACATATATTTATATATCCACTCTGTACATAATATACATACACTCTATTTATACATACATATATTTATCTGTTTACATATACACACATATATATATAAATATTTTTCAATATGCTCATCCAAATTTATGTTTCCAGATTGTTTGTATAGTGCACTTTTTATACTGTACTGTTGGTACAGTTTTTACTCTATTATTTTTAATTTTGCTACTCTTGTCTTGCACTGTCCACTTTTCTGCCGTGACGATGCAATTTTCCACTTGTGGGACTAATAAAGACAAATTTGCTGCGATCTCTGACATTTGGACATGCTTCACTAAGAACTGTGCTGAGAGTTTCACTCCAGGAGAACACATGACCATAGATGAACGGCTGTTCCCTACCAAGGTTCCTTGTCCATTCAAGCAGTATATCGTATCCAAGCCGGACAAATTTGGGATCAAGTTCTGGATGGCCGCAGATTTGGAGACCGAATATGTCTGCAATGCATCCCCTTACTTCGGAAAGGACCCCAGTCGTCAGAAGTGGGAGAGGCTGGCAGAGAACGTGGTCATGAATCTGATGGAGCCATTTTTGGATGATGAGAGAAATGTCACAACGGACAATTTCTTCACCTCACTGGCACTGTCACACAGACTGCTTCAGCGCAAAACAACGCTACTGGGCACGGTGAATAAAGTTCGGCATGAACTTCCTCCACTTGCAAAGGACACTGCACAGCGGGAGGAATTCTCCACGTCAGTGCTTTGCAAAGCCTAGCTAAGCTCAAAATAAATAAATCACAGGGCCCTGATGGCATCTTACCTATAGTTTTAAAAGAGATGAGGGATATTATTTGCCGACCTTTAACTTTAATATTCCAGAAATCGTTATCTGCGGGTGTGGTACCTTCTGATTGGAAGCATGCCAACATAACGCCCATATTCAAAAAAGGGGATAGAAGTAATCCAGCAAACTATAGGCCAATCAGTTTAACTAGCATTACTGGAAAAATAATGGAAGCTATAATTCAAGTGAAAATGGTAGATTACCTAGATGCAAATAACATTATAAAGGATAGCCAACATGGATTTAGGAGAGGTAGATCCTGCTTAACGAATCTACTTGAGTTCTTTGAGGAAGCTACAAGTGAAATTGATCACAAAAAGGCCTATAATGTGATTTACTTAGATTTCCAGAAGGCCTTTGATGTTGTCCCCCACAAACGGCTCTTGTTAAAGCTTAAAGCTGCAGGGATTTTAGGAACTGTGGCAGTTTGGATCAAAAACTGGCTAACTGACAGGAAGCAGCGAGTAGTTATTAGAGGCACAATGTCACAGTGGCCCTCCGTTCATAGTGGGGTACCGCAGGGTTCAATTTTAGGACCACTATTGTTCCTAATTTACATTAATGATATTGACACAAATACATACAGTAAATTGGTTACATTTGCAGACGACACCAAGGTGGGCGGTGTAGCAGATACTGATCTAGCAGCAGAGAGGCTTCAAAGGGATCTGGATTTAATTAGCGAATGGGCTGATACTTGGCAGATGAAATTTAACACAGATCTACTTAGATTTCCAGTAAGGTAATCCATGCAGGGAGCAGAAATATAAAGTACAGATATTTTATGGGTTCCACTGAAATAAAGGTAGCTGATTACGAGAAAGATCTAGGTATGTATGTTGATGCTTCCATGTCCCACTCTCGCCAGTGTGGGGAAGCAATAAAAAAGGCCAATAGAATGTTGGGTTATATCTCTAGGTGTGTGGAGTTTAAGTCAAGGGAGGTGATGTTACACTTATATAATTCCTTGGTAAGACCCCACCTAGAATACTGTGTGCAGGTTTGGTCACCATACCTCAAGAAGGACATTGCTGCTTTAGAAAAGGTGCAACGAAGAGCTACGAGAATGATTCCTGGTCTTAGAGGAATGTCTTATGAGGAGAGGTTAGCGGAACTGAATCTGTTTAGCCTTGAGCAAAGGAGACTAAGGGGGGATATGATTCAGGTCTATAAGATTCTAACGGGTCTGGATGCTGTTCAGCCAAACTACTATTTCAATATTAGTCTAAATACCAGAACTCGTGGCCATAAGTGGAAATTAGCGGGAGAACATTTTAAAACAAATTTGAGGAAGCACTTCTTTACACAGCGTGTAGTTAGAGTATGGAATAGTCTTCCTGCTAGTGTAGTGGAAGCTAAAACCATGGGTTCCTTTAAATCAGAGCTAGATAAGATTTTAACAACTCTGAGCTATTAGTTAAGTTCTCCCCAAACGAGCTTGATGGGCCGAATGGCCTCCTCTCGTTTGTAAATTTCTTATGTTCTTATGTTCATATGTGGGCAGTGTGGTGGCACAGCGGTTTCTGCTGCCGCCTCACAGTGAGAAGGTCCTGGGTTTGATCCCCGGGTTGAATGCCCGTTGAGGCTTTCTTTGTGGATCTTGCATGCTCTCCCCGTGTTCGTGTGGGTTAGGGCTAGTTAAGTCTTTGTTCCAAAAGGTCCAGTTGAATTCTGTACATTTTTTGGAAGCTGTGCAGTTGTTACCTAAGGTTATTAAGGTTATTTGTCCCAAGTTGGAGACTAATTTGCTTACTGTATTTTTTCCATTTCAATAGGTAATGTGCTGAAATAATGAAAAAGCAAAATAAACTATCTTGCCACCTGATCTTTTTGTCTTTTTATGTGGTACATATAGATAACTGGTCCTTCCAAAACCAGACAAGGCTTGTTTAGTTATAGCTTAAAAACCTTCAAATTACAGGTTAAATTAAATGTTTTACAGGATATTTAAAATTGACAGTTTTCCATTTTTTTTCACAAAAATATTTAGTGATTTAACAACTTATTTTTACAGATAATCATTCAACCTTGAAAAATGTTATTAAACTTACTTAATGTGATAGAAAACTTACAAAACCTGTTGAAGTATGGCATAAATTTGTATTCCTATCAGTTAAAGTTACTGTATTTTAACAGATTTTAACCATCTTATCTGAAAATATTTTTCACCGTTAACAGGTTTTGTCTGGCAGACTTTTGACTTATTTTACAGATGTTTTTTACAGTGTGATAACACAGAGAGTTACCTAGAATAAAAGTCTGGACCTCTCAGTTTGGTGAGTAAAGAAAATCTCTTTTATTCCAGCAATTCCAACAAACGCTCCCGTCACACTCTGGCGCTCGGTACCAAGTACCCCGAGCACACAGAGCAACCAGTTGATAAAGCATAACTCCCAATTCCCTATAAGGACTTCTAAGTCCTGATTGGTCACAAAACACCAACAAATGGAGCTCAAACGTAGAGCAGTGTTCAAAACAATCTCTTCTTGCCTAAAGCCTAAGGCATAACAGACCCAATATGCCTCCCCTCCCGGGCCTACCAATGTCCAATTTTTCTTCTACACTCCCCCCTTTTGAACACGTGAGATCCGCGCTGTTCACAAATAATCAGAGTCCACGGTGTAGTAGTCCTCTGGACGAAAGCGCAACGGGCAGAAGTGGGCCGGTGGCGGTTGGATGGAACACGAGTCACCAGCGGTGTTGGTGTTGCTGGTGACATTGATGACGACCGGGGGCTGAGGTCCATAGAGCCAGGCAGGAATGGGAGGATCATCCACGTATGGAAAAGAGGGAGCCCGCAGGAACATAAGAGATTTT